>NC_058412.1:76339390-76387191 GCF_002201575.2 Neomonachus schauinslandi | reverse complement strand
ATTCAGGGTACTAAATGAGAAGAAAAGGCAGCCAAGAATACTTTATCCGGCAAGGCTTTCATTTAGAATGGATGGAGAGATGCAGAGCTTCCACGACCAGCAGAAGTTGAAAGAATATGTGACCACTAAGCCGGCCCTGCAAGAAATATTAAGGGGGATTCTACAAAAGGAGAAAGACCCCAAGAGTGATCTACAACAGAAATTTACAGGGACAATCTATAAAAACAACGTCTTCACAGGCAACATGATGACAATTAATTCATATCTTTCAGTAATCACTCTCAATGTGAATGGCCTAAATGCTCCCATAAAACGGCACAGGGTTGCAGATTGGATAAAAAGACAGGACCCATCCATATGCTGTCTACAAGAGACTCATTTTGAACCTAAAGATACATCCAGACTGAAAGTGAAGGGATGGAGATCTACCTTCCATGCCAGCGGACCTCAAAAGAAAGCTGGAGTAGCAATTCTTATATCAGACAAATTAGATTTTAAACTAAAGTCTGTAATAAGAGACACAGAAGGACACTATATCATTCTTAAAGGGTCTATCCAACAAGAAGATCTAACAATTGTAAATATCTATGCCCCCAACATGGGAGCAGCCATCTACATAAGCCAACTGTTAACCAAAATAAAGAGTCATATTGATAACAATACGTTAATTGTAGGAGACCTCAGTACTCCACTCTCAGCAATGGACAGATCATCTAAGCAGAAAATCAACAAGGAAACAAGAGCTTTGAATGATACATTGGACCAGATGGACCTCAGAGCTATTTACAGAACATTCCACCCTAAAACAACTGAATACTCATTCTTCTCGAGCACACATGGAACTTTCTCCAGAATAGACCATATACTGGGTCACAAATCATGTCTCAACCGATACCAAAAGATTGAGATTATTCCCTGCATATTCTCAGACCACAATGCTCTAAAACCAGAACTCAATCACAAAAAAAAAAATTGGCAGGAAAAAAAAAAATTTGGCAGAAATTCAAACACTTGGAAACTAAAGACCACTCTGCTCAAGAATGTTTGGGTCAACCAAGAAATCAAAGAAGAACTTCAACAATTCATGGAAATCAATGAGAACGAAAACACATCGGTCCAAAACCTATGGGATACTGCAAAGACGGTCCTAAGGGAAATACATAGCCATCCAAGCCTCACTCAAAAAAATAGAAAAATCCCGAATTCACCAACTAACTCTACACCTTAAAGAACTAGAGAAAAAGCAACAAACGACGCCTAAGCCACGCATTAGAAGAGAAATAATTAAAATTAGAGCAGAAATCAATGAATCAGAAACCAGAAACACAGTAGATCAGATCAACGAAACTAGAAGTTGGTTCTTTGAAAGAATTAATAAGATTGATAAACCACTGGCCAGACTTATCCAAAAAAGAGAGAAAGGACCCAGATTAATAAAATTATGAATGAAAGGGGAGAGATCACAACTAACACCAAGGAAATAGAAACAATTATTAGAAATTATTATCAACAACTATATGCCAATAAACTGAGCAATCTGGATGAAATGGAGGCCTTCCTGGAAACCTATAAGCTGCCAAGACTGAAACAGGAAGAAATTGACAACCTGAATAGGCCAATAACCAGTAACAAGATTGAAGCAGTGATCAAAAACCTCCCAAAACACAAGAGTCCAGGGCCTGATGGATTTCCTGGGGAATTCTACCAAACATTCAAAGAAGAAATAATACCTATTCTACTGAAGCTGTTTCAAAAAATAGAAACAGAAGGAAAACTTCCAAACTCATTCTATGAGGCCAGCATTACCTTAATCCCCAAACCAGGCAAAGACCCCATCAAAAAGGAGAATTTCAGACTGATATCCCTGATGAATATGGATTCCAAAATCCTCAACAAAATCCTAGCTAATAGGATCCAACGATACATTAAAAGGATCATCCACCACGACCAAGTGGGATTTATCCCTGGGATGCAAGGGTGGTTCAACATTCGCAAATCAATCAATGTGATAGAACACATTAATAAGAGGAGGGAGGGGCGCCTGGGTGGCTCAGTTGGTTAAGCGACTGCCTTCAGCTCAGGTCATGATCCTGGAGTCCCGGGATCGAGTCCCACGTCAGGCTCCCTGCTCAGCAGGGAGTCTGCCTCTCTCTCTGACCCTCCCCCCTCTCATGCTCTCTATCTCATTCTCTCTCTCAAATAAATAAATAAAATCTTTAATAAGAGGAGGGAGAAGAACCATATGGTCCTCTCAATTGATGCAGAAAAAGCATTTGACAAAATACAACATCCTTTCCTGATTAAAACTCTTCAGAGTATAGGGATAGAGGGAACATTCCTCAAGTTCATAAAATCCATCTATGAAAAACCCACAGCGAATATCATCCTCAATGGGGAAAAGCTGAGAGCCTTTCCCTTAAGATCAGGAACACGTTAAGGGTGCCCACTCTCACCACTGTTCAACATAGTACTAGAAGTCCTAGCAACAGCAATCAGACAACAAAAAGAAATAAAAGGTATTCAAATTGGCAAAGAAGAAGTCAAACTCTCTCTTTTCGCAGACGACATGATACTTTATGTGGAAAACCCAAAAGACTCCACCCCCAAATTACTAGAACTCATCCAGCAATTCGGTAGTGTGGCAGGATACAAAATCAATGCACAAAAATCAGTTGCTTTCTTATACACTAACAACGCAACTGTAGAAAGAGAAATTAGAGAAACAATTCCATTTACAATAACACCAAAAACCATAAGATACCTCGGAATAAACCTAACCAAAGAGGTAAAGGATCTATACTCTAGGAACTACAAAACACTCATGAAAGAAACTGAAGAAGACACAAAAAGATGGAAAAATATTCCATGCTCATGGATCGGAAGAATAAACATTGTTAAAATGTCTATGCTACCCAGAGCAATCTATACCTTCAATGCCATCCCGATCAAAATTCCAGTGACATTTTTCAAAGTGCTGGAACAAACAATCCTCAAATTTGTATGGAATCAGAAAAGACCCCGAATCACCAAGGAGATGTTGAAAAAGAAAAACAAAGCTGGGGGCATCATGTTGCCCGATTTCAAGCTATATTACAAAGCTGTGATCACCAAGACAGCATGGTCCTGCCACAAAAACAGACATACAGACCAATGGAACAGAATAGAGAACCCAGATATGGACCATCAACTCTGTGGTCAAATAATCTTTGACAAAGCAGGAAAAAACATGCAATGGAAAAAAGACAGTCTCTTCAATAAATCGTGCTGGGAAAATTGGACAGCCACATGCAGAAGAATGAAACTCAACCATTCTCTAACACCATTCACAAAGATAAACTCGAAGTGGATGAAAGACCTCAGTGTGAGACAGGAATCCATCAAAATCCTAGAGGAGAACATAGGCAGTAATCTCTTTGACATTGGCCACAGCAACTTCTTTCAAGATACATCTCCAAAAGCTAGTAAAACAAAAGCAAAAATGAACTTTTGGGACTTCATCAAGATAAAAGGCTTCTGCACAACAAAGGAAACAGTCAACAAAACAAAGAGGCAACCCACAGAATGGGAGAAGATATTTGCAAATGACACTACAGATAAAGGGCTGGTATCCAACATCTATAAAGAACTTCTCAAACTCAACACCCAAAAAACAATCAAGTCAAAAAGTGGGCAGAAGAGATGAACAGACACTTCTCTGAAGAAGACATACAAATGGCTAACAGACACATGAAAAAATGTTCATCATCATTAGCCATCAGGGAAATCCAAATCAAAACCACAATGAGATACCACCTTACACCAGTTAGAATGGCCAAAATGGACAGGGAAAGAAACAACAAATGTTGGAGAGGTTGTGGAGAAAGGGGAACCCTCTTACACTGTTGGTGGGAATGCAAGTTGGTACAGCCACTTTGGAAAACAGTGTGGAGGTTCCTCAAAAATTTAAAAATAGAGCTACCCCATGACCCAGCAATTGCACTACTGGGTATGTACCCCAAAGACACAGATGTAGTGAAAAGAAGGGCCATATGCACCTCAATGTTCGTAGCAGCAATGTCCGCAATAGCCAAACTGTGGAAAGAGCCGAGATGCCCTTCAACAGATGAATGGATAAAGAAGATGTGGTCCATATATACAATGAATATTACTCAGACATCAGAAAGGATGAATACCCAACTTTTACATCAACATGGATGGGACTGGAGGAGATTATGCTAAGTGAAATAAGTCAAGCAGAGAAAGTCAATTATCATATGGTTTCACTTATTTGTGGAACATAAGGAATAGCATGGAGGACATTAGGAGAAGGAAGGGAAAAATGGGCAGGGGGAATTGGAGGGAGAGATGAACCATGAGAGACTATGGACCTGAGAAACAAACAGGGTTTTAGAGGGGAGGGGGAGGGCGGATTGGTTAGCCCGGTGATGGTATTAAGGAGGGCACGTACTGCATGGAGCACTGGGTGTTATACGAAAACAATGGGTCGTGGATCACTACATCAAAAACTAATGATGTGGGCGCCTGGGTGGCTCAGATGGTTAAGCGTCTGCCTTCGGCTCAGGTCATGATCCCAGGGTCCTGGGATCGAGTCCCACATCGGGCTCCCTGCTCCTTGGGAGCCTGCTTCTCCCTCTGCCTCTCTCTCTCTCTCTCTCTCTGTCTCTCATGAATAAATAAATAAAATCTTTAAAAAAAAAAAAAAAAACTAATGATGTATTGTATGGTGACTAACATAACATAATAAAATTAAAAACTACAAAAAAAAAAAAAAGTACCAAACTCTAAAATTCTCTGTTAGGTTTCAAAGGTGTGTGGGACTGATATTATATGTAAACTACTGTGGTGTATTTTTAAAACTAGTCTAACTGCCACCATTCTGTTTTAGGTTTACTCCTGATTTCACAGCTTCTAGAGTTATTCGTGAACTGAAGTTTATAACAACCAGTGGCTCTGAATTTGTATTTGTATTGAATGCATCCCTTCCATACCATATGTTAGCAACCTGTGCGGAAGCCCTACCCAGACCCAACTGGGAGCTGGCTCTGTACATCATCATCTCAGGAATCATGAGGTATTTGTGTCTTCTTTTGAGGTTGGTATTCAGGCATCACTTGACACTGTTCCTCGCATGCCCATGGTGTGCCAGTCACTGTTGTGAATGCTGGGAATCTATCAGAAAACAGAACAGACCTTTTTGCCTTGATCAAGCCTGCATCTACTAGTGGGAGCAGTCAGAACTGAACCCCACTTGAATGGCATATACAATAAGCAAAAGTCTTCTACCTTTAAAATTTCTTATACAAATTAAGTACGTGTTAATTTCTTAAAGGGAAAAAACCACTCATAATTTGCCAGGTAACGTTACTTGATTTGGGCATAGGTAACTTACTCAACATTATATGCTACTTTTTTTTAAACAGACCTAAGCAGCATGAAATGTGAGGAATATTTTTTGAATCCTTGGCAACCTATCTTTTTTTCAGTATATTTATATGTTTGGAGAATCTAATACATTTGCCTCTAAATTTACATGGTTACCCCACACATCCTTTAAGGGAAAAGAGTTGGTCTGGAGAGTTAAAACCGCAAGGTGAAAGCTTCTTCTTGGTAAGAGGAAGAGTATCCTCCAGGTGTCTGTCCTGATACAAGTAATTATTTCCTCTATATAAGCCTCCATGTAAGTTGGCATTCTATAAAAATGAGCGTGCAGGCATCCCTGTTTTTTATATCCTGTTGTACTTTACCAAGAAACTCTCTTTAATATCAGATTTTGTAACTCTTACACTAACAAATGAATCCCACCTCTCCACCTTCTGTGCCCCTACAGTGCACTGTTTCTCTTGGTAATTGGAACAGCCTATTTAGAAGCTCAAGGAATTTGGGAGCCATTTCGAAGGCGACTATCCTTTGAGGCCTCGAACCCACCCTTTGATGTGGGAAGACCATTTGATCTCAGGAGAATCGTTGGTATTTCATCTGAAGGAAAGTATGTTCACATGCTGGAAATAAATTCTCTAGTATACATAAATGTGGCTGATGTAGTTAAAAGAAAAAATAAGTTTTTCATTTCATATTTGCTCAAGGGGGAAGAAATCTTAATTCTAATTACTTCATAATCTCTTGTGTATAGCTCTCTTCTCTGCTAGAACTCACAGCAGATCCCATGTTTTTATTGTGTTGGTGAGGGTTGAAATATTCTTAGTTAGATCACTGACTTGATTCCTAAATTTTCAGATAGAATAGACCCTATAAAATTGTGGAAAGTATCCCTATTTCTTGCTGGGTTTTTTTTTTTTCCTTAGAGTACATATCTCTCTTGTGGCTATCTTGATGAGATAAAAATTTTTTCATCTTAGATTTTTTAAGTTGCTATTTACTGATCTGCGGTTGGTCCTTTTTTCAGCTTGAACACACTCAGCTGTGACCCCGGTCACAGTAGGGGGTTCTGTGGAGCAGGCGGCTCGTCCTCCCGACCCAGTGGAGGGAGTCACAAGCAGTGTGGCCCACCGGTGCACCCACACAGCGGTCACAGCAATAGAAACTCAGCTGACGTGGAAAACGTCAGAGCGAAAAACAGCTCCAGTACCTCTAGCAGGACTTCTGCGCAGTCCGCTAGCAAAGCAAGCCCCCTTGTCTTAGATTCAAACACAGTGGCCCAAGGTCATGCCGCGGGCAGAAAGTCCAGAGGAGCCAAGCAGAGCCAGCACAGCAGTCAGCACCATGCCCACAGCCCGCTGGAGCAGCACTCCCCGCCGCCACCGCCGCCGCCGCCGCCGCCGGGGCCTCAGCACCAGGAACCGCAGCTCGGGAGGCTGTCACCCGCCCCGCTCTCGCACCCTTCCCACCCAGAACGGGCCGGCAGCACAAGGCACAGCTCGGAGGACTCAGACATCACTAGTCTCATAGAAGCCATGGACAAAGACTTCGACCACCAAGACTCCCCACCCCTAGAAGTGTTTACAGAGCAGCCGCCGTCACCGTTGTCAAAAAGCAAAGGTAATCCTCCATTCTCACTGTCAGAAAAGCGTGATGTATGCGGGGAAGGCGGGTGCATAATTAAGGAGCTGTGGTGGAAGCAGCTGATTTAGTAAGTGTTCTTCTGGCTCAAATTCACCTCCAGTTTGGACTTAAGCTTTTCCGTATCTGATGCAAATAGAGAGGTATCCGTTTATCATAAAAAATATTTGAACTTCTTAGGTTATTTATCAAATTTAGAAATTTATTGGACATCTGTTTCCATTTTTCAACTGTCTGATTATTGTGTTGTGATAGGTTGAGCTTTTTTTTTTAATTGTTAAACTAATTTTTAATACAATGGTGAAATGGAGACCCATCCATTTTAACTCAAAAATAATATTTCCGGGGCGCCTGGGTGGCTCAGTCGTTAAGCGTCTGCCTTGGGCTCAGATCACAATCCCAGGGTCCTGGGATAGAGCCCCGCGTCGGCTCCCTGCTCAGCAGGAAAGTCTGCCTCTCCCTCTCCATCTGCCTCTCCCCCTGGTCATGCTCTCTCTCACTCTTTCAAATAAATAAAATCTTTAAAAAATAATATTTCCACAGAACCTGTACTTTAGAGCAGGGGCTGGCAAACTACAGCCAGAGAGCCAAATCACCACGTGTTTTCATAAATAAAGTTTTATTGGAACATAGACATGCTGATTCATTTCCATATTGTCTATGGCTAGTTTCATGCTATAACAACAAAGTTGAATAGCTGCAAGAGACCATAATGGCCACAAACCTGAAAATATTTACTATCTATGTCTTTACGGAAGAAGTTTGCTGATCCCTGCTTTGGAGTTCTGTATGCTGGATTAGCTACCTATTTCTCAGTAACAAATTATCCCAAAACGTCGTCACTTAAAATGCCCACACTTACTATCTCAGAGTTGCTGTGTGTCAGGCATTTGGGTGCAGCTTAGCTGGGTTCTCTGGGTTGCAAGACTGCAGTCAAGGTGTTGCCTGGGCTGAGGTCATCTTAAGATTCAACTGGAGGAGGATCTGCTTCCAAGCTCACTCAGGTGGTTGATGGCACGATTCAGTTTTTCATAGACTGTTGGACTGAGGATCTCAGTTCCTTGCTGGCTATGGCTACCAGCCTCATGGGTCCTCTCCATAGGGCACTTTAAAGCAGTTGGCTTCACCGGAGCAAGGAAGCTTAGAGGCAAGAGAGAGAACAAGCTAGCAGGACAGAAGTCACAGTCCCTAACGACCTAATCTTGGAAGTGACATCACATCACTTTTGTAGTGTTCTCATCAGAAATGTGGTCTGGCCCATACTCCAGGAAAGAGAATTCCACAGAGCATAAACACCAGGAGGGAGGGGGGGTGCACTGGGATTTATCTTAGACATGACATACACATACACAGAGGTAGGCTATTTGGTAACCTCCAAAATCAAAATATAAAAACCAGTAAACAGCCTGTAGCTCTATTTCAGTTTAATCCCTTTACAGCCTGAACTTTTTGCATCTTCCTCTCTCTCCCGTTGCAGTCCTGCCACTACACATTATTCCAAGCCTGTTTCAGGAACCCCCTCACTGGTGTACCAGGGAGGTTTTTTGCCTTTCGTTTACACAGGGAACAGGGAAGTTGGCCGTCCTGAGAGACCAGAAGAAACCCAATGTTCCCAGAGTCCAGGAGTTTTCTGTTAGAGAATTTCCTAGTCCCTGATATGAAAACTAGTTACATAGAGTCCTCTTAGAATTACATGCATTTGGGGCGCCTGGGTGGCTCAGTTGGTTAAGCGACTGCCTTCAGCTCAGGTCATGATCCTGGAGTCCCGGGATCGAGTCCCGCATCAGGCTCCCTGCTCTGCAGGGAGTCTGCTTCTCCCTCTGACCCTCCCCCCTCTCATGTGCTCTCTCTCTCATTCTCTCTGTCTCAAATAAATAAATAAAATCTTTAAAAAAAAAAAAAGAATTACATGCATTTGGATTTGCAAAATAGTAAAATGTCTTGAATATTATTTAACTTTTTCCAGAGAAATGTATTTTTTGCTAACTCATTAATAGAGCTTATTTATTTTAGGGTAATTTTCATAAGTAATATAAATGAATCCTTAAAGTTCTTTTTTTTTTTTTTTAAGATTTTATTTATTTATTTGAGAGAGAGAGAATGAGAGACAGAAAGCACGAGAGGGAAGAGGGCAGAGGGAGAAGCAGACCCCCTGCCGAGCAGGGAGCCCGATGCGGGACTCGATCCCAGGACTCCAGGATCATGACCTGAGCCGAAGGCAGTCGCTTAACCAACTGAGCCACCCAGGCGCCCTAAAGTTCTTTTTATTAGATCAAGTTACATAATCAGTTTTTCCCATATTGAGGGCATGAATAAAATAAATGTATATTATCATTTCTTACCAGAAAGAATTTGGCAGTCAAAACTGAATACCTCACTGCCTGTGCCTAAGATAGTCCACTAAAATCAGTGTGATAGGTCCATTTTTATTTTCAGGGTCATTTATCTGGAACATAAATATTAAAATTTTTAAAATGATTTTAATTATCACAGTGGTCCCAGAGTCAACCTACTGAAAGATATTTAATGACGGAGTATGGGTACCACCACATCATTAGTGATTCTTGAACCCATGAGGACACAGTGATTCCAGGCATCACATGAGTGGCCATTTTACTTGTTATAAGGATAACTGCTGCTGTTTGGAAAGAAGGAAGGAAACAAAATCTTTAATTTTTTTTTTAGCAAGTATTTTTATTGAAGTATAACATACATATGGAAAACTAGCCTCTTAAATGAACTTTAAAAGGTGGGCATTGATCTCCGGTTGCAAAATAGTGGTATGTCATAAAACCATAGGATTTTAGCTGGGCAGAACCTTTATAAGCTCTTAAAGCTTACCCCAGGCCCCTATAGGTAGTCATGTTCATGTTAAATATGAACCTTCTGTTTTCAGAAGCACCCTGTTCCTCCTGACCGTACCCAGTATCTCAGACAAAAAGTCTACCTTATAATGAGCTTATGTAATTCCTGGCTTTTGGAGACTGCTCAGAGTGACTTCTCTTCAAATAAATATGATCTCCCGAGATCTTGCCTAGATTGTAGGCCATCAAGCCATTTCCCTAGTCATTCCTCCTGTCACTGCTCCTTGTGGAAGATGGCACCCAGAAATGCCCTCTGTTCACAGCTGTCCTGAGCAGGGCCTCGTAAAGCTGGGCAGTCATTAGACTCTATACTTGTTTGGTTTCTTCCCCTGCAATACAGACTCCTAGGGACTGGACAGAGGCCATTGTCGGACTGAGGGTTAAAACCCAAGGAAGCTCTGAACCTAGTGCAGTCACTCGTCAGTATCTGCATTAACTGAAGACATGGTGGAATCTGCAGCCATGCTCATTTCTGGCTTTGGTAGCGTGAGGGGCAGCTTTATCTAGGGTTGGGAGAGGCAGAGTGGCACACGGTCATGAGGTGAGGCTCAGCCATAAGGCAGGCCCAGATTGAATCATGGCTCTGCCCCTTCCTAACTGTGTGACTGTGTGAAATTTACTTCTGTGATCCCCCATTTGTTCTCTTTAAAGTGGAGAAGATAGCTACTACCTACACTGTGGGATGTAGCTCCTGCTAGGAGCCACACCATCTTCAGCCTGCTGAGTTGAAGGGAGCTGTGGAACACCCTGGCACTAATGTCTGCCTAGAACATAGTCTTAAGGGTGAGAAATGGGACAAACGGGGCTAAAGACAGAATCCTGAGAGCAGGGCCAGCAAGGAGAAGGCCAGCAGACAGTGTGATGGAAAGCAGGTAGAAGATGTGGTCGCTGTATCCCAGCAAGGCCAGAAGAAGCAGAGGTAGAACAGAGCTGCACAGAGCCTGGCAGCTAGGACATTACTTGACCTTGGCCAGATAGTTGCTGTGAAGTAATAGGACTAGAAACCAGGTTACAGTGGTGTGAGTACTTTTTCACATCAGACTGTTAATAGTGGCCACTTCTCAGGGTGTGCGTTTGGGGGCAAGTGAAAGGGGGCATTTACTCTTTACTCTGTAGTTTCCATGCTCTTTAACTTTTAACCAAAAAAAAAAAAAAAAAGTGGGGGATGAATATATTTTTTTATAGATTTTAGTTATTTGAGAGAGAGAGAACAAGCAGTGGGGAGGGGCAGAGGGAGGGAGAGGGTGAGAGAAGCAGACTCACCGCAGAGCAAGAAGCCCAATGTGGGGCTCTTCCCAGGACCCAGAGATCATGATCTGGGCCGAAGGTGGACACTTAATCAACTCAGCCACCCAGGTGCCCCGGGATGAATATATTGTGTGGTAGTATTTTTAATGAAAAAAATGGGGAGCACGGTGTTTGGAAATATCTATGAGTGAAGGACAAAAAGCCAGTAGAGCTGAGAACAATGATGTTGGTCAACACTAACGTTCCAGGCCTGACTGCACATGCCTCGTGCACCCTGGTGATTGGCATTGCTGTGACCCTGTGTCTCCAGTTAGAAGCCCAGTCCAGAAAGAAAGGTTGCAGCGGGCAGATATGGGAGGCCATGCCCAGGCCTGATTCTAAGCCCTCAGCTTGTAACTACACTGTCCTGCCGCCTCCAAAAAGAAGAGAAGCAAATGCCCAAGGAGGTGGGTGGGGTGGGACCCAATTCAGTAGAGTATAAAAGATAGGACACTCATTCCACAGGCATGTGGATGCAGATGAATGGGTAGAGCCGAAGAGGGGTACAGGGAGTCCCGAGGAGCTTCTGTTGGAGGCGAAGTCACAGCTGCTGGGACTGAGGGGTGAAGTGGGAGGGTAGAAACAGGAAACAGTTTGGAGTAGTCTGGTTCCACTGAACTCACATTTCTGTGGACTGGGAGTCCATGGGACATGTGAGCTGGATGTGCAGAGCAGCCCCTCAGGTAGCATGGGGACCCCGCCGAGGGTCGCGGTGGCACTCCGCACACTTTTGCCCTCTTTCTCCATGCTCCACTGCAGCCCAAGGGTGAGGAGTGCAAGCTGGGGAGTTGGATTACAGCACTGTCGGACTTCTGCAGGGCGGGGGTGGCAAAAAGACCAGGGGTGAGAATGCCACGGGGGTTGCTGGCAGGACAGAGATGCATATGCCAGACGGTGCAGAACTTGCAGGATAGAGAAGGACCTCAGGCCAGAAGGAGCCCCACAAACAGGGAGAACATGGACAGTCAAGGGGTGGGAGATCCAACACATCCAGCTGCAGGGATGGTGGAAGCAAGGGAAGGACAGGAGACTGGTCTGCAAGTGCGACCTGAGACTGCAGGGCTTCAGAGGAAAGGCGATTCTGGGTGGTGACAGGTTCTTAAGTGCAGCCTTGGAAATGGGGTGTGAAAGTAAAGCCCATTAGCAACAGTGAGGCCACAGAGCTATAGGTCTGCAGTCCCTTACACAACCCTCTGGAAGCCTCACATGTTTGGGAATTCAGATTCTGGAAAGGCATGCAGTGCGTGTACCATATGAGTCATAAGACTAACTTCATTTCAGCAGCTTAAGTTGTACCACCAAGAGTTGAGGCATCAAGTTTTGTTTCTAAATGAGGGAGAAAAACTAGGAGAGCTTTTTGGATTTCAGAGGTCCTGATGAGAGATGACTGACCTGACCCATACAAGACCTGGAGCCCAGGTGATAGGAGTTGAGGGTCAGAGGAAGTCCATGAAGCTGGTGTCAGGCTCCTCAGGGAGGACTGGGAGACCTGCAGGGTACAGTGGTGAGGCCAGGCAGTGTGTAGGAATGTAGTGTGCACGCAGTTGTCACAGACGTGGAGGGTTCTGGGTGCATGGATCTGATCTGCCTTCCAGGCTATCTGCAAGGAAACAGACTAGATTCAGAGCTAACATTATAAAATCTACCCTAAACGCGCCTCCCTCCAAAAGCAGGGCATCTGCCAAGTATTGGTGAAGCCTGAGGCTTGGTTGATAAGCTTTCCACTCCCTCCTCCACTACTATATATTGTCCCAAAGGCAAAGGTAACCAGTCCTTGGAGAAATCTAACCTGATTTGCCCAATGGGGCCGGAGAAGTGGACCTGAGTGAGCCGAGAGAAGGGCTAGTATCGGCACACGGGGAGCAATATTGGTAGTATTTGCTACCCAAAGTTGTGGCCCAGGGACCAGCAATAGTTACATCACCTGGGGGCCTTTAGAAATGTAGAATCGTGGACCCCAACCCAGAATGCTGAATCAGACGCTGCATTCAACAAGGTCCACAGATGATTGGGATAACATGTGTTAAGCCACTAGTGAATGTAACCAGGGAATGTCCTTGGGAGGCGGGCACCGGTCCTTCTAGTGGTTTTTGGGCAGACAAGGAGTTGCCCTTAAAGGGAGTGGACAGAAATGCCTAGATAGGACAGAAGCTATCCTCTCCCAATATTAAATTGTAGTTGTGTGCTTTTGAATATTGGTGATACTTGGTTTCTAGAATAAACAAATCCAAAATGAGTGTAATGATTTTATGAAACCCCTACATAATTGAATTCTGTGTACAATAAAGTTTTGGTGGTGCAGGCCTTTTTTCCTAGTCCTGGGTACCTTACTGGTTCTGCTTAGTACCACAGATGGTATATAAAACCTTATAAAAGTACCAGAAAAGCTACAACAAAAAGAGTATGGGTGTTCTTACAAACTCATTATTAATTCCTTCCCTGCGTGAGAAGTAAAATTATCTCACTTAATAGGACTTCTTTTCTAACTTGCATTGAGCTAAACAAGTCATCTTCACAATCTAAGCACAGAACTTAATCAGAAAGAATAATATGATTGCTGTGAAATTTTGAAAACAGTATTTGCTTTAGCTTAAAGAACTCCTGAAGAGTTTTTTCCATATGCATTTTTTTGGTATGTTTTCATTTAACATGCTCATACAAAGTTATTATGTGGGGAAGTAAATTTGCATGACAAGTACTGACCTAGTAAATTGGCCTCATTTAGACCATTTTAGCAGCCAAAACATGAGGAGGAAGACAACTTCTGCCAGAATTCGTGCTTCTCTAGAGAGTCTAGTCAGATGTTATAGCTGATGTGACATGGCCTACCTTGGGCCCACTGCAGCCAGGAACTGCACCTATTCAGAGAAACCATTTGCTCAAAGCTAATGGAAACTTTCCTGAAGCAATTCTTTTGGATAGAAGTTAATACAATGACCTAAAAGTGGGAGAGAGACAGCCAAAGCAGCTTGCGCAGACAAGTTGATTACAAATTCATTTATTCACTCCTTAGTGAAGACAAAAAGTAAATGAATAGGATGTATTCTTTAAATTTATAATTTATACTTTGCCTCCTTAAAATAACTGGTGGTGGTTTAAATTATTAAAGCCTGTGTAAAACAGTGAATAAAAGACAAAAAAGGAGTTTTTGGTGTTTTATCTGTTCGTTTTTAATTATGGTGCTCTCTCATCAGAAACCTAGAAAAAACTGAGTTGTTACCATTAAGTGTTCAATTGAGCAGCATAGTTCCTGGCACGAGGACCAAAGTAAAACATTGTTCTGTAGTTCTCGTGCAGGAAGAGGAGGCCTGAAAGTGCATCTGAAAAAAAAAACGGACTTTGCTGGCATTGAATTCCAGCTTCAGTCTGAGGACACTGATTAACTGAATGGGCATTTTGTCTTTATTGGAGAGAATATGGGAATGTTCTTCATATAGATGTACGCTCAGCCTCACCCATGTGCGCAGCGCTCACGGTGACTACAGTATGTATATAGTGCTCATAGTTGGATTATTTGATGAGGCTTAGGACTTTACTGTTGACTAAAGATGCTAGATCTGTAAGATGCAGATGGTACCCTGTCACAAATATTTAGCAGCCTGCCTTATGTTCCTGTACACACAGGTCAGCCCCAAGGTACCCTGCGGATAAAGACAAGTGGCTTTTGCCAATAAAGAGTTTTGTATCTACTCAATTATTAGAAAAAATACACTTAATTGGGTTCTAAAGCAATGAAAAACTCTTTCATTCTGACCATTTTTATGAGCAGGCGTAGCAACCACCAACTGGACGTAACTTAGTCAACCGTACAATATCACAACCAGGATTCAGGCATGCCTCATCTTACTGTGCCTGGCTTTATTGCCCTTCGCAGATAACTGCGTTTTCTTACGGCTTGTGGCAGTCCTACACTGAACAAGTCTATGGCAGCATTTTTCCAGTAGCATTTGCTCACTTCATGTCTCTGTGTCCCATTTTGGCAATCCTCACAATATTTTTAACTTTTTCATTATTATTAAATTTGTTTGGTGATCTGTGATCAGTGATTACAACTCACTGAAAGCTCAGATGATGGTTAGCATTTTTTAGTAATAATTAAGATATGGACGTTGTGGGGTTTTTTTTTTTTTAGATATAATGCTGTTGCACACTTAATAGGTGACAGTATAGCGTAAAGATAACTTTCATATGCACTAGGAAACCACAAAATTAATTTGACTCACTTTATTGTGGTGGTCTGGAACCAAACCTGCAATATCTCCGAGTTATACCTGTTACTGATCTAGCCAAGATACAGAACATTTATATCACCGTAATGATCCTTGTGTGTCCTTTTCTAGCCACACCCACTTCCCTCTGACTCCTCTCCCTTCCTTAACCCCTGGCAACGATTAATCTCCATTCCTATAATATGTCATTTCAAGAATGTGCTATAAATGGAATCACAGTTTGCGATGAAGACCGACTTTGGATTCAAACCTTGATATGTTACTCGTGAAAGAGTGAGATATGGGATAAGCTTCCAGACTTGGGGCGGCAAGTCTCAGAGCAGGTCACACTGTAGGAGTATTTCAGGGTTTACAAAGGCACAAAACCAACTTGTACAGCTTGGCAGACACTGGCTGGACACTTGCCATGTGCTGGGCACCATGCAAGGCGCTGAGGATGGAGAGATCAGTAAGGCTGAGAAATCTGGGGGCTTATGGGGCCAGAGCCATACAGGCTCCTTCCCGTTTGCCATGGCAGAAAGGAGCTCCAGGCAGTCAGGGTGGATTGGAAGCTGTTATAATTAAACCACTGGCCAGTCTCCTGCTAAAACAAAGGCTTCTCAATTTTTGAGACTTAATGTCCCAGTTGTGGTTTCAAGTTTATTACCTCCTGGAATCAGTGTGAAAGTAAATGACAAAATGACATTCCTAAAATCCAGTCAGAGTTTTACCTGTTCTTTTTCTAGATTAGGCCCAGCAAAGGTTTTCTGTAAAGGGCCAGACAGTAAATAGGTGCGGCGTGGTCTGTCTCTGTCATATATTCTTCTTTGTTTCTTTTTTTCGATCACTAAAAAACGAAAAAATCATTCTCCCCTCACAAGCCAAACAAAACAGGCCACAGGGCAGATTTCATCCATGACCCACAGTTTGCCAACCCCTGTTTAGATGCCAAAGTTTGATTTTCTGGCAATAATTAACAGTGGCCGGGAAATAACTTGTTTAAGCTCCCATTATCAAAAGGATGTATTTTTAAATGGCGCATAGAGGATAGGTTCGACTGCGGCTTATGTGGCTTCTGCAGCTTTACCCTGCCTGCCCGCCCAGGTGATTGCACAGGTGCTGGAATCCGGGGATTTCTCTGCTGTTGCCTAATGCAGCTAGAATGGAAGCTCGGTGAGGGCAAGGGTTATGTCGTCGGTGCTACTGCTGAATTCCCAGGACATGGAATGCTGCCTGGGAAGTAGTGGGCACTCAGATATGTTGTGGGTTGGTTTCTCATTTGTCTTGGGAGCATCCACATCTTTTAAAATAGTAGGCTTTCTAGAGCTCTGTCTCACTCTGTCCATATAGAACATTCCGTGGTGTTTATGTGCCGGCCACTGCTCTGAGGGCTTTATGCAATTCCTTATTACAACCCTATGAGGTGTTGTCTCTCCTAGCTTACAGATGGGAGGCCAAGAATGTGCACCTGGTTAGGGAGAGCCAGGATTTGGACTCAGCCATCATGGCTCTGCCCCCAGGCCTCTGAGCACCCCTTGGGTGATGTACGAGGGCTTCTCATCCTGTGTCACCTTCAGGCTTCCATCTCCAAACAGATTTGAAAGGATGTCTGGTTTTCTCTTGTGTGATTTTTCAAAGCTACATCATCCTCGGGGGTATCAAAAAGTATTCTAAGACAGACGTAGATTTATCAAAACTACTAAGTTTGCCAAAAATCATTGAACTGTACACTTAAAATGGGTTTATCTTACTGTACATAAATTATGCCTCAGGGCGCCTGGGTGGCTCAGTTGGTTAAGCGACTGCCTTCGGCTCAGGTCGTGATCCTGGAGTCCTGGGATCAAGTCCCACATCGGGCTCCCTGCTCAGCAGGGAGTCTGCTTCTCCCTCTGACCCTTCTCCCTCTCATGCTCTCTGTCTCTCATTCTCTCTCTCGCAAATAAGTAAAACCTTAAAAAAAAAAATTATGCCTCAACAAAATTGATTTTTACAAATATTCTCATCAAAAAGTCAAACATGTAGCTGGGTGATGGACATTGGGGAGGGTATATGTGCTGGTGAGCGCTGTGAATTGTGTAAGACTGATAAATCACAGACCTGTACCCCTGAAACAAATACTACATTATATGTTAATAATAAAAGAAAGTCAAACATGATTTGGAAAGTTTTAATTAGAGAAGAAATAAAGTAGAGAAAGAAACCTTCACTAATGAGAAAGAGTCCAGCCTCTTGGAGAAAAGCTATAATGGCTGTGTTTTCTGAGCTATTTAAAACATCAAGAAGTTACTTTACTTTGATTTCCATCCCCAGGGAAAGGAAAACCTCTTCAGCGCAAGGTGAAACCACCTAAGAAGCAAGAAGAAAAGGAGAAGAAGGGAAAGGGAAAGCCACAGGAAGATGATCTGAAAGATTCCCTGGCTGATGACGACAGCTCCTCCACCACCACAGAGACCTCCAACCCTGACACAGAGCCTCTCCTCAAGGAGGTATGATGGGCTCCCATAGACAGACAAGAGAAGGAAGTGCCCCCTGCAGCTTGCAAGAGACTCTCTCCTAGATCGGGCTTTTATCTCTTACGTAGGCGCATGCTCTGGGGAGTCCTTCCCCATGTGCACAGGCATGCCTGAACAGTCACAGCCCCCAGGATGGAGGTCTTCATTTCCCCCAGGCAAAAACACCGGCAAGCATGTTGGTAAAGTGAAGTAGTTAGAAATTGGAAACACGGCTTGAAACTTAGGGACTCTCTGGAATAGTAACTACTCTGGCTCATGAAATTTATTTCAAATTTTAAGTCTTAAAAGAGAATGAGAAGGACCTAGACCGTTTTCATTATATGGGACTTTTCCTGTCTTATTGCTGCTGGTACGGCGGCCCTCAGTAGCTGCTCACTCCTCCCACAGTTTGGGCAGTGACTGTCCTGGAGGGGAAGGTGGCCCAGGGAAAGACGCCACACATCAGTGGTCACCCAGAACTGGGGACCCAGCTCAGCACACATTACATCAAGAAAGCCTCCTCGCTTCTCAAAGTCCTCCGCACTCAGGGTAGTCACCAGTGTCAAATAATACTGCAGAATGCCCGCTACTTAGTGGCATTAAGTAAATGGAAGGTAAAGTTACCGTTGTGAGCAGGTCTGAGAGTGTGAGTTACAAGTGCTATGCAGAAAAGTGAGGGCATAGTTCTATTTTGGCATTTTTATTTTGAGATAACTGTATTCCAAATTTAATATGATCCTAATACAGCCTTTAATAATATAGGCCCGAATTTCTTTTTCAGTTCTAATCTAGTGACCTAAGGAACCATTTCTTAAAGATATCTAACAGCATCATCTGCATATGTTAATTTTTTAATGAAATTTACATGTGACTTATTTTTCTTGTCAGCTCCCTTCCCCTTCACGTCCTTCACATTTGGTGGGGTGCTCTGTACGCCCTCAGTACAGTGCATAGTACTGGACTTTTGTACTGTATTATATCCTTTCTTTTTTTTTTTTTTTTTTAAAGATTTTATTTATTTATTTGAGAGAGAGAGAGCACATGAGAGGGGGGAGGGCCAGAGGGAGAAGCAGACCCCCCGCTGAGCAGGGAGCCCGATGTGGGACTCGATCCTGGGACTCCAGGATCATGACCTGAGCCGAAGGCAGTCGCTTAACCAACTGAGCCACTCAGGTGCCCTGTATTATATCCTTTCTAACAGATTCCTTCAGAGAAGCAGAATGCCATCTTCGGTTTTGAGTGGAATCCCAGCAGTTTCAACGATATGAATAAGCATTTGGAAAGCATTTTCAGGGCAGGCTTTCTTCACATTTCCTCACTTCTTTTCCTGCCCTTCCAGCTTTTCTCCTAACGCTTCTCTCCAGCTGACCCCATCTGCCACCATTCTCTGTGCACCCCCTGGCATCATTCTCCCCTCTCTGTTCGCTTCCTCCTGCTCCTTCCATCTCCTTCCCCACCATTTGTTTCTTACAGACACAGCACAGACTCCATGCGGCCTTCATGCCCGCTCTCCTCCCTTCTGATCGGTGTTTAATCGTCGTCCTCAGTGCTCTTGCATATAGTTTGTGTGCTTTTATTTCTTGGTGACTGATTTGTTTGCCAGTTGTGTGTGTTTTCTTCCTAACTAGATAACAGACTTGATAGGTCACTATCCCATAGATGGCTTTTCCAACCTTCTTCTACCCATTCATTCAAAAAGGAAGGCTTGAGTGGCATACTACACGGCCATTAAAAAGGGATGAACTCTTGCTATTTGTGATAGCATGGATGGAGGAGGTTATGCCAGGTGAAAAAAGTCAGACTGAGAAAGACAAATACCACCTGCTTTCACACATGTGTAGAATCTAAAACACAAAACAAACAAAAAGCAGAATCAGACCCACAAATACAGAGAACAAACTGGTGGTGGCCAGAGGGGAGGTGGGTAGGGGGAATGGGCAAAATGGGTGAAGGGGAGTGAGAGATACAGGCTTCCAGTTGTGCACTGAGTAAGTCCCAGGGATGAAGGGCACAGCAAAGGGAATGTAGGCAGTGATACCGCAGTAGCATTGTATGGTGACCAATGGGAGCTACACTTGTGATGAGCGCAGCATAACATATAGAGGTGTTGAATCACTATGCTGTACACTTGAACCTTACGTAATATTTGCGTCAGCTGTACTCAAAATCTTTTTTAAGGCAACTTAAAATGAAAAAAAATTAGGTACTGAGCACCTGAGTGCCAGACCTTGTGCTTGGGAAACAACAGAGGACAAAAAGACCATCTCCTTGTCCTCAAAGAGTTCATGGTATACGAAGTCCTTGATGAGTCAAGTGTTCGAGAAATACTTCCGGAATAACTCAGTCTTAAAAGGTGGGCAAGAGGGTGGGTTAGCCCTTTCTCTGGTTATTCACTCCTGACAATTAAATAGATTGACCTGATGTGACCTGTTAAAACCCAAGTTGCCTTAATGTCCATAAATAGTGAAGCTGGGTAGCGTCTCATTTACCTTGTGCCAGTAACTCCTCCCGTACCCACAGCTGTGCCGTTCTGCTGAGCATGTCCTTCCCCTGTCCGTACCCCTGATTAGCCTCAGTGCATCATTGCACATGGTGCTGCTCCAGCCATGTGTGATGAAGAACCAGTGTGTTTTTTCTTTCCAATCTGCCATATAGGTGGTCCTACCACACATAAGTAGTACACACCCATTCCACATGCAACTCCCCAGCGAGTTCAGTGAGACCTGAACAGATCTATGCCCTGTTTGGGAGACAAGTGCACTGGTCTCATGCCTGGATGCCACAACAGTGTGGACTTACTGTAAACGTGCCTAAGTGCGGCTTCCGTACTTACCCAGTCAGGGACCGGAAGAAACCAGAGTGGACAGACCAGCAACATAGCACAGCTCTAAGGTGCAGCTTAAGTGTGACCTCAGTGCAGGCTCCACACTCAGGCCAGGTAAGACAGTCCTTCTCTGCTCTGGTCAGAGCCCGTGAATAGTTCTCCACCAGGGTACAAGTTCACCTCCAGCCGTCGTATGCATCTGCCTCCTGCTAGACTTCACAGTCCTCGGGGAAAGGGCTGGGGCCCTGTGGGCCTGCACTGCCTAGCACCAAGTGGGTGACCAGTAAGTGTCAGTTGAGTGAGTGAATGAATAACGAAGCCCCTCTCGTTGACGGTGAATGGATAGCATTAAACCCACCGTAACACTTTCATAGTCACAGTGTCGCTCGGGAACACTTCGTGAACAGGTGTGAACACTTACTGCTGCCTGCGCTGCTTTCTTGCCCTGGATTTTACCTGTATTTAGGATTAGCAACATTGCCAGAAGGATAGGACTTTATATTGTACTCCAAGCTGACTTTTCTTGTAAAAGAGCAAGGTTTTCTCACCCGGTGCTTAAAAATGAGAAGCTACCAATTTGCTGCTGCCGCTGCCACCACCCACCCCAGGCAGGACGTCAGGATAAATAAAATAACACTCTTTATAACGCAGGCTCGCCCAAACATAATTATAATAAATCAAAGGCTAAAAAATTGACAGAACTACAGTAAAGATAGAAAGGAGTTTATTGTTTTTAAACATAGAACGTGTTGTATCTGCTACGTCTTTGGTTTTGTGTCTCTGCCTTCATCTAGAACTGTATCACTCATTTTTATGAGTCCTTCTCAGCAATTAAGTGTACATTTTTTTACAGGATACAGAAAAGCAAAAGGGAAAACAAGCCATGCCTGAAAAACATGAAAATGAAATGTCTCAAGTGAAGCAAAAAAGCAAAAAACTCTTAAAGAAAGAAATCCCAACAGATGTGAAACCCAGGTAAGAAAAATAAATGTATGCAGAGAAATCAGGTATCCATAAGAAATGACTGGTGAAATCAGGTCATGTTTTTGTGGTGAGTTGGTTACTATGGGATTTCTGCAGCAAAAACCATGACTGCATTGTGTTCCTCTCGGGTCTTTTCTGATGCCTGGTGTTGATTGGGGGCCACGTGCTGCTGATGTCAGACATGGAAAAGGCAGAGTTAATGACTTGTTATGAAAATTTAGGATGAAATTTTAGGTTGGTAATTTGTTCCCAGGCAGAGAGCCATTCCAGTTCTGCACAAAGGTGACCTTGATGGTTTAACCACAGGTAGGAGCATAACTTTTCTCAAAAAGAGCTCTGACTCTGTTCACTAACCTAGAGCTGCAATTGGGTTCTAGACTTTTGTGCCATAAAACTTGAAAAAATTTATTCTTACCTGAAAAATGCACAGGGCAGAGGCACCTGGGTGGCTCAGTCAGTCAAGTGTCCAATTCTTGGTGTGAAGCGTCCAATTCTTGGTGTCAGCTCAGGTCATGATCTCAGGGTCCTGGGATCAAGCCCGGAGTCGGGCTCTGCGCTCAGCGGGAAGTCTGCTGGAGATTCTTTCCCTCTCTCTCCCTATGCCCCTCCCCTTCTTCCTTTCTCACTCTCTCATTTAAAAAAAAAAAAAAACTCAGGGCAGATATCCTCTATCAACAAGAATTAACTAGGAAATAACTCCATTCCAGTCACCATGGAACAGGATTCTGGTGGGCCCCACAGGGAAGGCTTGCTGCAGAATGTTTCCTCAAGTAAATGAAGGAGTTGAACTGTTAGGTCATTAACTAAGGTTACTTTCATTAAACCTTAGATCTACCAAATAAGCTAATTTTAGTTTTAGCATTGTCCATGCCCTTCATAGTTGATCGTATAAAATGGCCATCAGCATGTAAGCTGATATTTACCTTCTTGTGTGATAAGTGCACATTGACCTAGGAAGTTGAAGGAATTGGGTATAAATTACTAAAGGAAAGCATTCTTATCATTCGAATTGGCCTTACATTTTTGGAAGATCAGTTTTACTCTGATTCTGGGACTAATACGTGAGCTTTCCAGAAACACCAATAAACTGGAGTCTTTCCCTAGACGGCTTAACTCAGGCACAGGCAGTGTCTTCCATAGAACCAACAGCTCCTGAGAAATTAGGTGTTAACTATAGTGAAATGAAACCTCGTCCCTGAATTTATGAAATAATACAGCATATAGCAGTCATTAATTACTAATGGAATATTTATACCTAAAATTCACTCTTATGTGCAAATTTTTATTGGATCCAATCCCACAGTTTGTTGCGAACAATCTGACCCAGCTAGAATCAATGTCAAGTGGAGTAATGGTTGATACACTTGGATCTCTCCTGAGAGAAATCAACCTGAGGCACTAATTAGTGCTAACAACATTCTGGCACCCCAGGACTGGAATAATACTCTAGTGATTAGGGATTATTCTTCTAGGTCTTTTTCAGGCTTAGGTGATTAATCAGATATTCTTAAGTAAATGGGGCTAAAAAATACAAATTATGAAAAACCGTAGTTTTCGTGGAGATCTTGTGAGAATAGACAATCATGCTGTAATTCTTATCACAAATTTAAAAACCAACCTTCTAAGAATTATCGTAACAAAACTGTTCTGTAGGTGACTTTTGCCAAATCTGCATGATTAGCCTTGATGCCCGAGCTCTCAGACATAATTTTTTAAAACAGATAGTACATGTTAATTCTTACCTTCATCTCTTTTCCACTGACTTCTGTTATATTCCAAATTTTTATGAAATAAACTGACCATTAGCAGAATTACCATAGCAAAACCATTCCACAGAGGACTTTTACCCATTCTGCACTGTGTATTAGCCTCGATGCCTGAGCTCAGAGACATACTATTTCTTATACAAATACTACATGTTCATTTTTACCCTCATCCCTTTTCCTCTTCTACAGTATTCTGATTTTTTTTTTATAAAATAAGTTGACCATTAGCGGATTTGATTTTGAACATTTTATAAAAGATTTCCTTGAATGCCACCAACTGTACGGATTTCGAGTTCTCTGGTTAACAGAAAGCTACAGGAGCCCATTCTCTACTGGCTCTCTGTCAAGGGACAGTTATAAGGATAATCATGTCCTTTGGTACATAGTTAAGAGAAAAAATCGTTACCAGCAAGACGGTTTAAGTAGTGTCCTCTCAATTGTCTTTTAAAATTGTCTTTTGTAACTGGAGAAATCCGTATGCAACCTTACTCTTCTGATCTCCTTAATCTAATCTCTTTAAACTCACCAGTCTTGTTTTGTGTTTTCCCAAACTCAGTTGGATAAAAGTATTAAAAGAGTCAGAATTCATTAGTACATCACTCAAATATGGAGTTAAACAAAGACTTTTTTGTTTTTGTTTTTGTTTTCACAAGGAGTAGACCATATATTCTTATTTTTTTTTAATTTAAATTCAGTTAATTAACATATAATGTATTATTAGTTTCAGAGGTAGAGTTTAGTGATTCATCAGTCTCATGTAATACCCAGTGCCCTCCTTAATGTCCATCACCCAGTTACCCTATTCCCCCTACCAGCAACCCTCAGTTTGTTTACTAAGAGTCTCTTACGGTTTGTCTCCCTCTCTGATTTTGTTTTGTTTTATTTTTCCCTCTCTTCCCCTGTGATCCTCTGTTTTGTTTCTTAAATTCCATGTATCAGGGAGATCATACAAAGACTGGCTTTTTTAATAACCAGAAACGTGACCTCTCTGAATAGAGCCACTCTCTGTCTACACTGAGTTATGACAGTCTGTCACTCAGGTAAAATCACTGCCAGTCCTAATATTAGTGGTACCCAAAACTCCTGTCACCTCAGAAATGCTGTGTGTTACTCTATGGTTCTACAATCTGAAGGGTATAGATACACTCTTAAAAAGAGATACCACTAATAAGGCATATATGTATTATCATCTTCTTTTGAAAGCTTTATGTGATTGGGAATAAATGTCTGTTCCATATATCAGTAAGCCAAAACACTGATATTCTAAGATTAATAAAATCTGTGGGCTTAGTTCACATTTGCTTTATCAAAAATTAGTCTTTAAATATTGTCAATATTATTGGGATGTTATGTTATCTCTAGGCTACAAGACCCAATCCTGAAATGTTGAGGAACCTGTTTTCTTATAAATAGGTGTTGATAAAGCCAGAGCAGTGTCTCAGTCATGGTCTCTGCCTGTGCAGCCACATCCTACCATACTCCCACAAGTTCATTTCAAAAAATCATTTCCTGAGAGTGTGGAGCATAGTGTTGCAATGGCAGAGACCTGGTCAGTCCATCTTGGTCAGCTTTGACACCATAGAAGTTGTCCGTTTATTTATCAACACTTTACATGACTTACATGACTTGAATGTAATAATCTAAAATGAGGGGGGAAAAAAGTCTTCATAGAATAATTGTACTCTCTACTACTCTGCTCTAACAGCACACTCAGCTCAGGGCCGTGGGCACCACATTTCACACCCTGGCCTCCAGACCCGAGAGCACTGGGAAAGCCCTCATCTTGGCTTCAGCTCTCTGCCTTCCCCCTTCCCCAGACAGGGGCATAGACTGTATTACATGAGCAAAAATAAAGCCTGGCATCTGAACCACCAGATCTGAAAAACCAAAGGTTTTTCCCTTCAAGAAAGAATCATTTAAATTAAGTAGGCTCTTACCTATTTTACTCAGAAGGCTTTAAAAAAGGTTTCTTGATAAAGATCATCCAGCTTAATTTTGGACAGTATGAATCAGCAAAAATAAAATAGTTGTCTGACACCTTTTTTCTTAAAAAACCAACTAATTTTACAGTGGCACAGAGTTATGCTTTGTATAAATAGCCCCCACCCCCTATACTTATAAATGACTTAAAAATAACTGCACACCCACCTCTGCCACCACCCCCAGAGGGCTGGGTGTCTGTTTCATGGGAGCCTTTGTTGTTGTTTTTTCTTAAATAGAGGGGTTTTTTTTTTAAGATTTTATTTATTTATTTGACAGAGAAAGACACAGCGAGAGAGGGAACACAAGCAGGGGGAGTGGGAGAGGGAGAAGCAAGCTTCCTGCCGAGCAGGGAGCCCAATGCGGGGCTCGATCCCAGGACCCTGGGATCATGACCTGAACCAAGGGCAGATGCTTAACGACTGAGCCGCCCAGGCGCCCCTTAAATGGAGTTTTTAAATAACACTGTCAATCAGAAGTAGAAGGACATGGAAGATTTATAAAACTGTAGCATTAATACTCTTGCCCGTATACAGTGAATTCTTTCATGTTGGTTTGTTAACCTGCCAAAAATTCTACTTATTTGGGTTAACAGAGCCCTTTGGGTTTTTGGTTAGCTCTTTTACTAATTCTGAATATAATATCTATTTATTATAGAAAATATGTGAAATAGAAACAAAAGAAAAGAAAATGACCTTTAACCAACTACCATATAAATATTTGTAAATAGTCTATGTTAAAATGTGTTTATATCATTAATAATATTTATGTATTATTCTGTCATCTGGAAGGTTTGAACCCTTCTGACCTTTGAGATCTGGTGTGAATTAGTACAGTGGGCTGTCCCTGTCCCAGAACCTAGCAGAAATTGGCTGCCTTCTAGGAGTGAGAAGTCGGAGTAGCAACAGAAGGAAGATGATATGGTGCATAACAAATAACCTGAAGGATAGGCTCGGGGAGGCCAGAGTGGTGTGTTGGAGACACACCCTTTTTAGAACATCTACGTCGGCCAGTAAACTTCGTCAGATTTTTAATGAAAAGCAAGCTGTCTGCTCAGCCTTGAACCGACAGCTTTCTGGCCATCACCAGGAGAATGGTGGAGATCACTGATGATTTTTGGAAGAATTCTCGCAAGGGGCCACCAGTTTCTGTCAGCTATGTCTCAGCCGTCACCGGAAAATGCCCTTCTTGGACCAAGTTAGCTTAGCTCCTGTCAGAGGCCTCCCCAAGCCTACTACTGGATCTTGGTGGCCATTACAGAAGCAAATTTGTAAAGAATGTCCTTATGGCCCAGATAGTTACGTTGCTCACACTGCCACCTTCTATAGGTCATCTGTCCATTTCTCTTAGAAATTGCTTCTCTCCCCCCAAATTTTAATGTTCTCTTCATCAGGCTGTGGAAACTTAGCCCAGCATGCCTCCCATTTTGCCTTGGACAGGAAGTTCAGAGCTAATTAGTTCTTCTTATACATGTTTATTATGTTAAGCTTACCTCTAAATCTATTAGAACACATATACACTCTAAATAAATAAAAATAATACTTAAATTTTTGCCCAGGGTTAACCTTGAGTTTAAGAATAAAGAAGAAGATTCATCTCACCCTACTCACCCTAGAGCTTAGGCAAATCGCTCAGTCCTGCTGCCCTGCAGTGGGCTAGTGGATTTTCAAAAGCAACCCAGGAACTTAGCCCTGGTTCATTTCATGGTTTCTATGAGACAAATGTGCAGACCCTTGGACGTTTTAAGTCTGAGACCTTTCGGAATCTCCACATTCAAGAATCCCACTAGTAGTCCAGACGCTGGAAAAGACTCATTCACAAGCAAAATGACTGCATTCAGCAGCCCCCAAAGCAGCATGTTTGTGCTAAAGGCTTTATACATACTCTGTGAGGTAGGTGCTCTAACCCATTCCATAGTATCCAGTAATGGACCTCAGTTCGTTGTCAGCACTCAGAATAGCAAAGCATAAATCTGCATGTGCTGAGTGTCTCCTGAACAGTCTTGGAAACATTTGGAAAGCAGTCAGTGTTGTTAGGACCATGACTACATAGTGTCTGAGGAAGCCAGATTAGAAAAACATATGCAGTGGAGATTATAGCATGATCAGTGACTTCTACTCTCTGCTCCAAAACAAAGGCATAAATTTGAATTTTCCATCCATGATTGTCTTTCAGTTCTTTAGAGCTCCCTTATACCCCCCCATTGGAAAGTAAACAACGCAGAAATCTCCCAACCAAGATTCCTCTTCCAACTGCATTGACAAGTGGATCCAAAACACGAAATTCCCAGAAAACAAAAGGTATTTTCATTTCACCATATGGATATTTTCATGATTCACTGTATTAGTAATTATTGAGAGTTACCAGTAATTGATTAGTAGTTATCAGTCCTATAAAAGGCTACGGTGGTGTTCTCATCCTCATTGGAAGGTTCATTGAAACAGACCTGAAAGAAAGGAATTACCCTCCATTAATGATTTTTTTTTTCCTGATTTTTGTGCAGGTACAAATAAGTTAGTGGAAAACAGGCCACCTGCCCTAGCAAAATTCCTCCCAAATAGTCAAGAACTAGGCAACACCAGTAGCTCAGAAGGTGAAAAAGACTCTCCACCACCAGAATGGGATTCCGTGCCAGTTCACAAACCCGGCAGCTGTAAGTATGGGAATTTAGAAACCGTGGTGCCCCACTCTGGGCAGGAAGACTCCACAGGGCATATTGCTTTAAAAGCAGTCCTGGCATCTGTGGTCTGCTGGAGCCCACTTATACCAGCCAGCCAAAGCCCATTGTTCAATAGTCCGCCTTTGGTGAAAGTGTCGTAGCTCGTTTGGCCCGTGGGGGGAGTGTTTACACCAGAGAAACCAGGAGACAGTTCACATGAGGACTCTTCTTCCAGAGCTGGTAGACCACACCACTTCCCAGTGTACAAAATGGGAAGATCTGTCCGGAGCGGTGAATCATCCGAAGAAATACTTCTTTATGAAATCATTAACTCAGCCATTTTTTAGCTGACTAGTTCCCCATGCATTTACAGTGTAATAATCATTTTTGTAAAAATTCAGTCTTCCTTCTATTTGACCCACATCTTTTACATAAACAACCTGTGTGAAGGTTTCATTATTTTACTCACTAGATTCTTTACCTTGTTTGTCAGACTTGGCCCTACAGTAAATCATGACAGTAGCACAGGCTATAAAATAAGATCTAGGTCCTCGCCATAGATACTCAGGACCCAAAATAGAAGACAACGGAGACAAGCCAAGGAGGGGCCCAATTATAGGGATTTGGGGTCGAGAGAGGACCAGCTCGAGGACTGATTCATCTACGGTGTTAGAGCGAACTCACACTTAGACAGTTTGTGCCAAAGGGAAAATCACAGTTGAACAAAAGATTGTTTGGGGCAAAGGGGGATTTAACTGAAGAGTGGGTGACTGAAGCCCTCAGTAAGGTGAATGAGGAAGAGAACTTGGGAATCCAGGTGCGGTGTACATAAAGCATGGCGCCTTTTACATTTTCACTGGAAAAAGATGCTTTCTTTGTTAAAACCTGTAGGCCCCCTATTTGCCATGAGACCTTCTGGCCCTTTTTAATACTATATTTTGCCTGGGATGAGATACAAACCTAAATCCCTGGTCATTCAAGATATCTTGAATGAATCTCTCAGTAGTCCTGATTTTTGTTCCTTAGGCTGAATGCTTTTTGTTCCTTAGATTCCCCTCTCAGGTTTCAGCTGGACACTAGTCCTTGGCTTCTTTGTGATTTGGGCCGTTCTATATTAAACAAACATCACCTCCGCCACAGAGGGAGGTTTTCAGCTTTGGGGAGACAGGGCTCCCAGGGAGCCAGTTTCATAGGGTTGTCTGCAGCCCAGTAAAGTCAGCATAAGCTCTGCTGCTGTGAGTAACAACACGTGGTACAGGAAAGAGGGGACATAAACTGGACACAGCCTTCAAGACCAGAGAGCTGGCTGTGACAGCGTTACCACAAAGTGGCACCTGAGGAACGTGCTGGCATCACTCCTTTGGGATGGAGGAGAAAAAGACCAGATCCAACCCCATGTGAGTTTGGCTCCACACCTTAGGAGGGGAGGAATGTGAGAAATGCCAGGCAAATGGTCTGGAGAAGAAAATGTTTGGAAAGCAGAATGCTGCAGGCCTCTGTTTCCTCCGCAGGCCCATCCAAGAAGGCCAGCCGATGTCTCCAAGAGCTCAGTGCCTCAGGGCAGAGCTCCCTGTCATACAGCTAGATGGTTTGCCACTGGGAAAAGTGTGTACTCGCTCCAAGGCCCACATCTTCGTAATTATTTTGTGCTTTTCCAGCCAAGGAATATCTTACCCTGGTCCCACATCCTGTAACCTCTCTGCTCTCTCCACCAGCCTTACTAGAAAGTTCTACAGGGCTCCACTAGATACACAAAATTGCTACATGAAACCATTAAGAATCAGTCTAATACACTTCCTCTACCCCTGCTTTCTTATCTTTTCTCCCTTCTCCACCCTTTGCTGATCATTGATCTGGCTGAGACCTCTAGCCTCCAAACCCTCTGTTAGCAGTGCTTCATTTCCTAGGCTTCCCACTGGGCTAAAGCATCTTTCACTCAGGGCTTTGCGAGCCCGCTCCTCGCTGGGAACCCATGTGGAGAGATCGCTCTACCCCCAGGCAGCACCCTTTATAGCATGGTGCCCTGTGCCCATAGGAGATACTGAGAAAATTGTCTTGGAATAATGTCATGACTTTAAAAGACAACAAATCCAAGGGGTTATTGAAAGGCAAATAGAAAAGTTCTCTAATTACACATGCCCTATGCTATTCTTGGTCACCTCCTGCCTTCCCCCCCCCTCTCTTCTCTTCTTACTTCAAGCATTAGTCCATAAGGTCTTTTTCTGACTTTTCTTGACTTCCCGTGTTGCATTCCAACATTTACTAAGTGCTTCTGCAGCTACTGGGCCCAGTGAAACACATCCCACTAAAGGAGAGCCACCAAGGGATGCAGCGCATGCTCCCCCGGGACAGGCACCTGGGCGAGCAAGCACCACAAGGCAGAGTGCGGCCGCCCCACTGTGGACAGCTCCCAGCTCACTTCTTGGGAGTGGGGGGAGAGTCAGAGAAGGTGTCATACAAGGGGTGGCTAGGGAAGGATCGGGACAGTTGTACAAATAATGGCCCTACCATGTAGAGGTGATATCAGACACACTGTGCTGTAGGGGCTTCCGAGGCAGGCCAAAAGGTGGAGAGCTTGGAGATGGGCCCTGAACATGGGCATCGCATCAGCAGACTACAGAGCATATAAGAAAGGGATTAGCCACATGCTCAAGGGTGAGAGCTGGTGGAGCGGAGACAAGGACGGGGAATAAGGGGCCAGCACCACTGAGGAATGTCAGAATCCTGGGATAGGTGCAAAGTGGCACTGGAGATGGGGAATGAACGGCTAGCTTGGGCTTCGAGAAGAAGGGGGCTTAGCACGGCAGTGCCGTCCGTATCTGCTGCCTTGACACAGCCAAGGAACATGCAGCTTCATCCAGCCCCAGAGCCCTGGGGGCTTGGGGAGAACTACGGGGGTGGGAGAGAGAGAAGTGGAACCACCATGTTGAGCAGGCTTCAGTTCTTTCTGGAAGTGAGATGAAACAGACACAGAAAATGGGAGTAGAGCAGGCTGTCCTCACTGTAGACAGGGCTTGCATGGGGCAGGAGGGGCCGTCAGGCAGGGATGAGGTGGGAATGTGCTAAGGTGGAAGGGCTGTGTTGGGCAGGGATGGGAAAGGAGGATGACAAGACAGAGCGCTTGGGCCAGGATAACTGTGGGTAGGTGCCCAACCTCACACCCCGGGAGCCCATGGAGACTGAGCTTGCAGAGGCCAGAGCCCCTTCCTTACACCTCTTTGTGCCGCAGTGGCTGGGGCAGGATACCACCTCGCCGGTGGATGCGCCAGATGATGCCGTTTTCTGAAAGAAGTTATGTGTGTTTCCTCTTAGTGCAGGATAAATATTTCACAAGTTTTTTCTGTTATAAATTTTTCAAACAGCTGTGTACACATTATCCTGAAGGGCAGCAGGACTCTTGTAGGAGCTCGTATCCTTGTGAAGCGGAGTGGGGTGGCAGCACCCCAGGTGTGCCCGCGGAGTGCAGGGCAGGGTCAAGCTATAGGTCTCAGGATGGTTCCGCCTGCCGCCCTGCACCTGCTGCAGGTGTGAGCCTGGGTGGAAGTACCGGGACTCTTTCCTGTCCCAAACACTGATTTTTCCCTGCCCGTCCCTGAAGGATGAGGAAGAGCCGCCTTCCCAGCGTGAGGTGGGAGAACCTGCCCAGGAGGGTGCAGCAGAGCACCAAGGAGAGAGGAGTCATGCCAGTGAATCGGAAAGCCTCATGCTGCACAGAGACACAGGACTTCCTTTTTTCCTTTCAAACCTTTAAACAACACATGTAAAAACTTTCTTACAGAAGCACTTGAGTTCTGCATTCTATCAGAACATCAAAAGTAATTTCAAGAGTAAAAAAACATTACGTTAATGAGACCTTTTATTTTTCATTTCCAGCTACCGATAGCCTTTATAAACTTTCTCTGCAAACCCTCAACGCAGACATTTTCTTAAAACAACGCCAGACCTCACCGACGCCTGCCTCTCCGTCCCCCCCCGCTGCACCTTGCCCGTTCTCGACCCGGGGCAGCTACAGCAGCGTCGTCAACAGCTCCAGCAGGTGGGTCCCTGGCCGCCACCCACTCTTCAGATAACTAAGTTCTGTAGATGCTTGCGCCCTTCGAGTGCAGACGCTCGGTGGCCACAGCCTGCTGTCCTGTCCCACCTCTCCTGTCTGTTCTTTACAAGCTTCTGCCCTGTCCCGGGGTCACTGCCCCCACGTCGGGGCCCGGCAGTAAGCATCCTAAGTATTACATGAAGATCTACAGCTGCCCTGGGTGTTGAGGAAGCGGCTTTACAGGACGTTTATTTTGACCTCACGGCAGCGGAGCTGAGCGGTTACAAGGGCAGGCTCTGGCCCGCGGCCGGCCGCAGGGAGGTGCTGCAGGACGTGCTGTGCGCAGAGGCAGCAGCCTCCCGACGGGCAGGCGGGACCCCCTGACGGCGCTCCTCCCTGGAGGCCCGGAGCCCCGCCGTGTTCGGCTTAGTGTAACAGGAACCCCAGTGAGAGTGAGGAGCCCAGAACGAGTTCTTGGCGTGTACCAGCATGCCGTCAGCACCGCACGCCCTCCCTGGCAAGCCCGCCTCAGTGCTGTCACCACCCAGCCTGAAACTACAGCCGACCTGCCTGGTTTTTCTCTCCTGCCAAAGAGCCAGGGGGCAAGGTGCCCCGCCTGGGGCCCTTGCCGAACCGGGCCCCTTACCAGGTCCTGACGGGGGCTGGAGACTGGAACCCTGCCGCATAGTGTTGCCCAGCAGTGAGCCCTTGTTCTCCTCCTTGGCCCATGACCCGGTGGCTCCCTATCTAGTGTTCTTTAAAATGGGATTGCAGCCTTTCCACCCCTAAATGCTCATCCCTGCCCTGGCCTCTTTCCTAGGGGCCTTCTGTTTTCACACCTTTCCCCGAAGTCCTTTATGTCCCATCGGACAGCAGTCTTAGGTCTGGGAGCATTTTACGTGAGGCCAGGCCGTGCTCTGGGGGCTGCCCTGGACTATTTCCAGGTCCCTGTCAAAACCTGGGCCCAGCCTCAGTGAGGGCACTGCATGGGCTCAGTCCCGGGGCAGCCACACCACCCAAAGCAAGTGCCCCCAATGGGCCTCCACCCTGGACTAATGAGGAATGACCCCCCTCTTTGCTTCTTCCTTCAAGTGACCCTAAAACCAAGCAGCCAAGTGGAAGCAAACACAAATTGACAAAAGCAGCCTCACTCCCTGGCAGGAACGGCAACCCCACTTTTGCTGCAGTCACCGCCGGGTACGACAAGAGTCCAGGTGAGTGGCTTGGTGTCCTGCCTGTCACACATGGGCTTCGGGCACGGTGGAATTGCCTTTGACTGATTCAGAGTCCATTGTTACAGGCGGGAATGGCTTTGCTAAAGTTTCTTCAAACAAAACAGATTTTTCCAGCAGCCTTGGCATTTCACACACTCCTGTCGACAGCGATGGCTCAGACAGGTATGGTAGACCATTCTTAATCAAAAGAAAGATAAAAGTCAAGGTTAGCTTCTTCTGTCCATACGTGTGTTCCCCCGAGATTCGAAGTAGGCCATCACAGCAGTCAGGCACCTCTAGGAGCTCTCGTCTGTTGGGTGGAAGCAGAAAGCCCGGTTGCTGTGCTTCTCCTGGTGACTGCCCCCACCCCCCGACAGCGGGGCAGGTGTGTGTTCATCCTTCTTCCCTGTCGCGGTCTGTCATACGAAAGGATGTGAGCTGATAGAGATAGGAGAAGGAAACTGGAGTTCGTACTAGACAGTGTAGTAAATTACTGGAGATGCCACTCTCCTGACCCAGAGCAACCCCCCTGGTCACCATGACCTGCACCGATTGCCTTGGTTCATTTTCCCAGATAAATAACAGTAAAGACTGTCGGTACAGCCCCAGTTTTACCTACCTCGTACTAAAAGGGAGGAGTCCTAGATTTGAAATTTTTTAAATAAATCTTCCATTACCAAAAAAGCAAACATAAGGGAAAAAAAACACCTGTTCTCGCTGCAGAACACTTGCTTTGAACCAGGCTCACAGCTTCCGGTAGCCTAGGAGCTCAGAACCTCTCTGTGCCTGAATCCTTTGTGGCGTAGAAGCCTTTGCCTTTCATATCTGAGTGCCCCCAGGTGAAGCAGCGCCCACCGTGTCTGAAGCCGTGTGTAACAGGCCTGTTCCCACTAACCATTATACATCTCTGTGTTGCGTTTTCCTCCTGTAACATCCAGCTCGGGTTTGTGGAGTCCCGCCAGCAACCCCAGCAGCCCTGACTTCACACCCCTCAATTCGTTCTCGGCCTTTGGAAATTCTTTTAACCTAACTGGTGGTGAGTGTTTAACACTAGATCTGTAACTAATAAGCCTGTGGACAGAGAAGAAAGGAAGATGAGGTCTAGTTTTATGTGTGGAGAAACACACTGAACTAGGAAAGCCTGTCATTTTTTTTTTTTTAAGATTTATTTGAGAGTGAGTGAGTGAGAGAGCAAGCCAGCACAAGTGGTGGGGGCAGAGGAGGAAGCAGACTCCCCACTAAGCACAGAGCCCGATGTGGGGCTCGATCCCGGGACCCCGAGATCACGACCTGAGCCAAAGGCAGATGCTCAACCGACTGAGTCACCCAGGCGCCCCAAGCCTGTCATTTAGTAGGCATTTCTAAGAGGTGTGTTTCTTCGTGTAGAAGATACGCAGGCTGACTTGAGGGCAGCAGGGCTCTCCCAGATAGATGCTTGGGAGCCCGGGCCTACTCAGCCCCTGGGACAGCGGCCCACAAAGAGGGAGGCCCCGCAAGAAGCTCGCAAAAGGGTCTCCTCTTCTGCCCCCTCCCCCAACCAGCCCAAAGGTCTGGTGGAGCCAGCTCAGTGCCCTGAGTGCCAATCAGTTTGTGTTCCCCAGCATTTATTTAAGAACTTCGAGAAAGGATTGTGTGTCTGAAAGATGACTCCTGGCCCTGCTGGGCTCCTTACTTGGTGTCCAGAAGTAGAGGTCACATTAGTGATGGGATGTTTGCACTTGATGCCATCCAGTGATGGGTGCGGGGAAAGAGCTCAGATCGTGGGCCATGTGCGTGAGTTCTGGGGATTGCCCCCTGTGCCCTGTTCTCCCCAGGGTATGGTGGGAGCTGGCAGAACAGGTGGGGGGCTCTGAGTGAGCAGGTGGGGGGACATGTGCCTCTGAGTGAATGCCCCATCTTATCCTAGGTGAGTGAGCGTGGCACAATAATACAGACTTGACTTCCTCCTTATTTGCAGAAGTTTTCAGCAGACTCGGGTTATCTCGGTCATGCAATCAGGCCTCCCAGAGAGGCTGGAACGAGTTTAGTAGTGGCCCTTCATACCTTTGGGACTCTCCAGCAACAGATCCCAGCCCTTCCTGGCCAGCCAGTTCCAGTTCCCCGACCCACACGGCCACAGTGAGTATTCGGGGCTTGGCCTCACCTGCTCCCTCATCATTACTGCTCTTACTGTCACTGTTACTCATGCGGCACTGACGCCCTTATAAAAGGCCAGATAGCATGGAAGGGACAGGTTAGTTCTTCTGCGGCCTCCATTGCTGTGTCTTCATATTCTGCCAGAGTGACCCATCCATAGTCTTCAGCGATTAGTCAGGAAATTATAGGAAGCACAAGTGAGCACCTGTGGGGTAGGTCTCCGAGTTGAGCAAAGTCAGTCCAGCCTCTTCCCAAGCCGTAAATCAGCCTGCAGGTGTGGCTGAGGGCCAGACAGCGGCAGGAGGTGGCTGTAGCCCCGCGGGCCCCCAGGAGCAGGCTGCTGGAAAGTTGCATTGATTTTGCTTCTGGGGGGCACCTCTGTCTTTAGCTTGAGCTTTTCCAGTGTACAGTTGTTGGTTTTTCAGCTAAATGTTTCTGTCAAGAACATGCTCCAAAAAAGTATTCTTACCAAGATAATTACTGGTTTCTGCTTTCACAAAAGTATGACAGAAAAATATCCCACTGTGACTCCTTCTTCATTCTCAGAAAAACTAGACAAGCAGGGTTGAAAGTAGATATTTTACCTTCCTAGATTTCAGAGCTTGTCTTTACTTGTAAATCATTCTGGCTTCAGTTTTAAAGAATGGTTAAGATGCTTTTAAAACAGGCGTCAGCAGCTATTTTGGGCTTCGCAGGCCATCCTGCTTCTGTGCATCTGGTCACCTATGCCCCCTCCACCAGTAGGTGCAGCCGTGTTCCAGCAGACCTTTCACTTCAGAAACAGGGCTGGGGGTGGCCCACTGACTGTAGTTTGCCAGCCCTTCTTTAAAATAGCAGACCCATCTGCTCAGACTCTGAGATGGCTATATGTATGAAACATTTGTTTCAAAATAAAGAAGGTGCAAGAAGCTATGGCCCAGCCCCGATTTTTAGCATAAGCTTCACCAATGTACCACCTGCGTGCCTGTCAGTCCTGATGCTCCATGCTGCTTGTTTTCTGTCTTGTCAGTCGATCCTTGGCAACACCAGCGGCCTGTGGTCCACCACTCCGTTCAGCAACTCGATCTGGTCCAGCAACCTGAACAGTACCCTGCCCTTCACCACTCCAGCCAATACGCTGCCAAGCATTGGCCTCATGGGCACTGAAAACTCCTCTGCTCCTCATGCTCCCTCCACCTCCAGCCCAGCCGATGACTTGGGGCAGACGTACAACCCGTGGCGGATATGGAGCCCCACAATCGGAAGAAGAAGCTCTGACCCTTGGTCTAACTCACACTTTCCTCATGAGAATTGAAATTAGGCGACAACAACAAAAACTGGGGGCCCCTCGTCTAGGCCATAATATGCCAGTTTGTGAGACATCTTCCTAAGGCTGTTACTGCTGTGGCTTCCCACTGCCCACCCTCCTCGTCTTTGCAAAACAGACTCAAGCAGGGCAGGCTTGTACCACTCGCTTCTTTCAGATCTTTCTTGCAATTATGATAATATGAGATTTGCTGTTGTGCTTTTAGGGAAAAAAGTCTGGACTCAGCCACAAACTCTAATAAGACCTGTACATCTGAAAACCTTAACTGCTATCAAGTTTCCACCACCTGTCTTCTTCCATCCTTTATTTATCTGTATGAACACAAATTTGACATTTACAGCTAAGGAAATAATTTGAGTTGATTCAGAAGTCCTGGCATGTGACAATTTTATTAAATTACCAAGTTTGGTTTTTAATAATTTCGCAATATTATGCACCAAGATCTAATTTTAAAAATGTATGAGGACTTTGTGCTGAAAAATAGAGTATTTTTTTAAAATAAGGCTGTCTTGGTTTAAAAGCAGATTACAGAAATGTAAGTCAACTTTAAGAACAGTGAATGAATGTAAAAACATTCGGTTGAGACCATATGCATTTTCTGTGCTGTTTGTACTTGAGGTATGTACCATTTGTATACCTGAATTTATTTTAAAGATAAACTGAAATGCACATAGCCAGGTCTTGGGATACAAGATTGAATGTGTATTTCTTAAAAATACAACTTTGTGTTGTACTTTGAAATAAATGATGCTTTTTTCAAAAGCCTTGAATTGCTGTGTGTCTCTTCTTTACAGCAAGATGAATTTATTTGGATTCTCTCATCCCGAAGTAGACCATTCAGTCATTGCCTTATTCTGTGCAGTTTGATTTATCGTGGCTGGAACCCTCTGTGGTCTAATTAAATTCCGTGTCTTTCCATGGTGGTCACTGAAGGTCCTTGAGAGAAAATAATTGACACATCTAAAATTTATTCTTCCTTTTAAATAGAAGCATGTTGACCCTTTTCCAATGTTAAAATTCCCACAAATCCTCCAAATGGTACGTGTAGAAACAACACATCCCAGGCAAGCTGCATATGCCGCAGCGCGTCAGCCTCGTTTACTCTTTCACACGGTCTTGCCTGCTCCAGCTGCTTCTCTCACCCGCTTATTTCCAGTCTGTTTTAAAGCTCAGCCTTGCTGGGTAACAAGGAGATGCTCAACACAAACTTTGTTTGAGGTCAGTTACATCAGGAAGAAATCCAACCATCCCCGAGGTCAGAGTGGTTTCGGGGAAACGTACAAGATGAATTTGAGTCTGACCTCTTCTCCGTGTTACACTAAGGCTCAGGGGAACCAGCCACATCGCTTTTCCAACCTGTGATTTGTCCCAGATTCCTGTACAATCCGAGCCCTGGTGCTCTGGGCCCCTGGCAGACGTGGCCCTTGTACAGTCTCACTAGTGGGAGCGCCTATGTGCACTTGCAAAACGGGGACACATTTAAGGCTGGAGATTCTCTTTCTCCACCAAAGCAAATAAGGTGTTACAGAGCAATGAAAACAGGTGAGCTTCAGATTAACCCCCTGGTTCCAAACTTCACCTCAGTAAAGGTATCTCATTAGGGCTCCTGAACTTCTTCCTAAGAATCACCTAACACTCCCAAATGCCTGTCTCTTTTAAGTTCTAATTTCACCGCATGCTGCTCTCAGCCCCAGGCTTGAGAAACACCATTCACATGAAATGAGGAAAAAAATACAAGACCTTCTGCTGTTACTTTGTTACTTCCAAATAACTCTCCCAGGAGGTGTTTGCCTGGCAACATACCCACCTAACCTGAACTCTTGACAGGATTCAATCTAACTGTTTTAAGTAAAAGCTGGGGATGCCTGGGTGGCTCAGTCAGTTAAGCATCTGCCTTGGGCTCAGGTCACAATCCCAGGGTCCTGGGATCGAGCCCCTCATTGGGCTCCTTGCACAGCAGGGAGTCTGCTTCCCCCTCTACCTGCCACTCCCCCTGCTCCTTCTCTCTCTCATCCTAATAAATAAATAAAAATCTTTAAAAAATAAAGTAAAAGCTCTGGGGCTTTTACTTTTACTATTTACTTTTACTTTAATCTGGATGGCTCAGTCATCCATGAGAAGTCAGCTTGGGATTCTCTTCCTCTCCCTCTGACCCTCCCCCTGCTCATGCTTGCTCACTCCCTCTCTCAAAATAATAAATCTTTAAAAAAAATAAAATATAGGGGCGCCTGGGTGGTTCAGTCATTAAGCGTCTGCCTTCAGTTCAGGTCATGATCCTGGGGTCCTAGGATTGAACCCCGCATCGGGCTCCCTGCTCTGCGGGAAGCCTGCTTCTCCCTCTCGCACTCCCCCTGCTTGTGTTCCCTCTCTCGCTATGTATCTGTCAAATAAAATCTTTAAATATATATATAAATGGACTAAATGCTCCAATCAAAAGACATAGGGTATCAGAATGGATAGAAAAACAAGACCCATCAATGTGCTGCTTGTAAGAGACTCATTTTAGACACAAAGACACCTCCAGATTGAAAGGGGGGTGTGGAGAACTATTTATCATGCTAATGGACATCAAAAGAAAGCTGGGGTAGCAGTCCTTATATCAAACTAGTAGTAAGGGATGAAGAGGGACACTATATCATAATAAAAGGGTCTATCCAATAAGATCTAAAACTCTATTTATGCCCCTAACACAGGAGCAGCCAAATATATAAACCAATTAATAATAAAATTAAACACATTGATAATAATAAAATAATAGTAAGGGACTTTAACACCCCACTCACAGCAATGGACATATCATCTAAGCAGAAGACCAACAAGGAAACAAGGGTTTTAAATGACACACTGGATCAGATGGAATACACAGATATATTCAGAGCGTTTCATCTTAACAGAACACACATTCTTCTCAAGTGCACATGTAACATTCTCCAGAATAGATCACATACCAGGTCACAAATCAGGTCTCAACCAGTAAAAAAAAAAAAAAAAAAAAAAATTGATACTATTCCATGCATATTTTCAGACCACAATGCTTTAAAACTTGAAGTCAACTAAAGAAAAAATTTGGAAGTAACACAAATACATGGAATTTAAAGAGCGTCCTACTAAAGAATGAATGGGTCAACCAGGAAATTAAAGAGGAATTTTAAAAATACATGGAAGCAAATGAAAATGAAAACAAGACAATTCAGAACCTTTGGGATGCAGCAAAGGCCATCCTAAGAGGGAAGTATATAGCAATACAGGCCTTTCTTGAGAAACAACAAAAGTCTCAAATACACAACCTAACCCTACACCTAAAGGAGCTGAAAAAAGAACAGCAAACAAAGCCTATAAATCAATGATACAGAAATCAAAGGAACGGTAGGACAGAAAAACAAAACTAGGAGCTGGTTTCTTTGGGGGCTTGGGGGTTTTTTTGTTTGTTTGTTTTTTTAAAGATTTTATTTACTTATTTGAGAGAGAGTGAGAGAGAGCACAAGCAGGGGGAGTGGCAGGCAGAGGGAGAAGCAGACTCCCTGCTGAGCAGGGAACCCAAGATTCAGGGCTCAATCCCAGGACTCTCGTAAGTAACCTTACGAGACACCCAGGTGCCCCAGGAGCTGGTTCTTTGAAAGAATAAGAACAATAAGCCCCTAGTCAGACTTATCAAAAAGAAAAGAGAACCCAAATAAAATCATGAATGAAAGAGAAGAGATCACAACCAACACTGAAGAAATACAAAGAATTAGAATATTATAGGCAATTATATGCCAACAAATTAGGCAATCTGGAAGAAATGGATGCATTCCTAGAAACATATAAACTACCAAAACTGAAACAGGAAGAAATAGACAACCTGAATGGACCCATAATCTGCAAAGAAATTGAATCAGTAATCAAAAATCTCCCAACAAGCTAGAGTCCAGGTCCAGATTGCCTCCCAGCAGAATTCTACCAAACATTTAAAGAAGAATGAATACCTATTTTTCTGAAACTGTTTCAAGAAACAGAAATGGAAGGAAAACTTCCAAACTCATTCTATGAGGCCAGCATTACCTTGATCCCAAAACCAGACAAAGCCTCCACCAAAAAGGAGAATTACAACCAATATCCCTGATGAAAAAGGATGCAAAAATTCTTACCAAGATCCTAGCCAATAGGATCCAACAGGACATTAAAAGGATTACTCACGGGGCACCTCGGGGGCTCAGTCGGTTAAGCATCTGCCTTCAGCTCAGGTCATGCTCCTGGAGTCCTTGGATGGAACCCCATGTTGGGCTCCCTGCTCAGCGGGGCTTGTACCTCTCCCCCCTGGCTTGTACACTCTCTCTCTCTCTCTCTCAAATAAATAAAACCTTTAAAAAAGTTAAAAAATAAAAGGATTATTCACCATGACCAGCTGGGATATATTCCCAGTGGTTCAAGAGTGGTTCAACATCCATAAATCAACTAATGTGATACACCACATTAATAAAAGAAAGGACAAGAACCATATGATCCTCTCAATAGATGCAGAAAAAGCATTTGACAAAATACAGCATCCTTTCTTGATAAAAACTCTCCACCATGTAGGGATAGAGGGAACATACCTCAATATCATAAAAGCCATATACGAAAAACCCACAGCAAATATCATCCTCAACGGGAAAGAACTGAGAGCTTTTCCCCTAAGGTCAGGAACATGACAAGGATGTCCTCTGTCAGCACCGTTGTTCAACATAGTACTGGAAGTCCTAGCCTCAGCAATCAGACAACAAAAAGAAAGAAAATGCATCTAAATAGGCTAAGAAGTCAAACTTTCACACTTCACAGACCACATAATACTATATGTAGAAAACCCAAAAGACTCCACCAAAAAATTGCTAGAACTGATACAGGAGTTCAGCAAAGTGTCAGGATATAAAATCAGTGCACAGAAGTCAGTTGCATTTCTATACACTAACAATGAGGCAAAAGAAAGAGAAATCAAGGAATCCATCCCATTTACAATTGCACCAAAAACCGTAAGATACCTAGGAATAAACCTAAGAGATAAAGGATCTATACTCTGAAAACCGTAGAAGACCTATGAAAGAAATTGAGGAAGACACAGGAAATGAGAAAACTATGCGTCATGGATTGGAAGAAAAAATATTGTTAAAATGTCTATGCTACCCAAAGCAATCTACACATCCAGTGAAATCCCTATCAAAATACCACCAACTTTTTTAACAGAGCTGGAACAAACAATCCCAAAATTTGTATGAAACCAGAAAAGACCTGAATAGCCAAAGGAATCTTGAAAAAAGAAAACCAAAGCTGGTGGCATCACAGTTCTGGACTTCAAGCTCTATTACAAAGCTGTAATCAGCAAAACAGTAGGCTACTGGCACAAAAACAGACATATAGACCAATGGAACAGAATAGAGAGCCCAGAAATGGACCCTCAACTCTATGGTCAACTAATCTTCAACAAAGCAGGAAAGAATATCCAATGGAAAAAGGACTTTTATTTTATTCAATAAATGGTACTGGGAAAATTGGACAGCCACATGTAGAAGAATGAAACTGGACCATTTTCTTACACCATACACAAAAATAAACTCAAAATGGATGAAAGACCTAAATGTGAGACAGGAATCCATCAAAATCCTAGAGGAGAATGCAGGCAACAACTTCTTTGACCTCAGCTGCAGCAACTTCTTGGTTTTTCTCCAAAGGCAAGGGAAACAAAAGCAAAAATGAACTATTGGAACTTCATCAAGATAAAAAGCTTTTGCACAGCAAAGGAAACAAAACTAAAAGGCAGGCTACAGAATGGGAGAAGATATTCACAAATGTCTTATCAGATAAAGGGCGTCTGCCTTTGGCCCAGTTGTTTAGTACCCAAAATCTATAAAGAACTTATCAATTCAACACCCAAAAAACAAAAAATCCAGTCAAGAAATGGGCAGAAGACATGAACAAATATTTCTCCACAGAAGACATACAAATGGCCAGCAGACACATGAAAAAGTGTTGAACATCGCTCGGCATCAGGGAAATCCAAATCAAAACCATAATGAGATACCACCTCACACCAGTCAGAATGGCTAAAATGAACAACTCAGGAAATAACAGATGTTGGTGAGGATGCGGAGAAAGGAGAACACTCTTACACTGTTGGTGGGAATGAAAAACTGGTGCAGTCCTTCTGGAAAACAGTATGGAGGTTCCTCAAAAAGTTAAAAATAGAGCTACCCTACAATCCAGCAATTGCACTACTGGGTATTTATCCAAAGGATACAAAAATACTGATTTGAAGGGGCACATGCACCCCAGTGTTTATAGCAGCAATGTTCACAAAAGCCAAAATATGGAAAGAGCCCAGATACCCATCCACAGATGAATGGATAAAGAAGGTGTGGTATATATATATAATGGAATATTACTCAGCCATCAAAAAGAATGAAATCTTGCCATTTGCAACGACGTGGATGGAACTGAAGGGTATTATGCTAAGCGAAATAAGTCAGAGAAAGACAAATACCATAGGATTTTACTCACATGTGGAATTTAAGATACAAAACAGATGAACCTAGGGGAAGGGGAAGAAAAATAAGAGGAAAACAGGGAGGCAAACCATAAGAGACTCTTAACTGTAGGAAACAGAGGGGAGGTGGGTGGGGGGATGGGGTAACTGGGTGATGGGCATTAAGGAGGGACTTGAACTCATGAGCACTGGATGTTGTATGCAACTGATGAATCACTGAATTCTACCTCTGACACTAATAATACAATATATGTTAATTAAAGTGAATTTTAAAAGTTTAAAAACAAATTTAAAAAGTGTATATACAGTATATATATGTGTGTACATATATTGCATTTAAATATCTTTTTAAATAGCTTAATTTTATAAAATTCTTAAAATACTACAATTCATGAGGACTTAATATGTTATTGAAATTTTAATGTCCAGATTGGCAACTAACTTTAAAAATTTGGACCTTAAATTAATTTATAAGCAATATTTAGAGTTGTACATTTTATGGAAAGAAATGGATACGAAAAGAATTTTAATTTACCCTTTCTTAAATTAACAAAATATGCAAATACTTTTAGATGATGATATACATTTGACCCTTGAACAACATGAGTTTTAGCTGTGCAGGTCCACTTATATGTGGATTATTTTCGACAAATGTGTCTTATATTGTGACTGGAAAGTAAGAAGTTGCCAAATGACTAGTAGCAAAGGGAAGATGGAGGAAAGGTGCTAGAAAGGCTGCAATTGCAGGATTCTGGCCTGCTCCTGGCACTCCTCACCCCCCTAGCTGTGCGGAGTTGGGTTCACTGAGGCCTTGACTCAAAGAGGCAAAGGAACCAGCTCTGGAGATGGATTTTTGCAGAAGTGGTGGGGCCAATCACTGACCAGAGCTGGCCAAGGACCACAGAATGATAACTTGATTCTCCCCCCTCCCTGCCCCAAGGTAAAGGGTCTGGGAGAACACAGGGTTGGGAGTCAGGAAATAGCAGCAAGAACCTGGACCACAGAACAGATTGGGGTGCTGTCCGCGGTGCTGAAAGTTCTAAAAAGCAGTTTCAGAAAGTATTAGAAAGTTCTAATACCACCTGGGAGCTGGTGGCTCACCACTTGTCACCATTTCCCACAAGCAGAAACTGCATTAGAGAGGCACCTGGGTAGCTCAGTCGATTGGGCGTCTGCCTTTGGCCCAGTTGTTGATCCCAGAGTCCTGGGATTGAGTCCCGCATTGGGCTCCCTACTCATCAGAGAGCCTGCTTCTCTCTCTCCCTCTGCTGCTCCCCCTGTTTGTTCTCTCTCTCTTGCTCTAATATATAATCTCTTTTTAAAAAATCAACTGCATTAGAACTATATAAAAGAAGTCAGGTGGAGCAAGTGACCTAGAGAGACAGATAAAATTCTCTCTCTTCCCCTGGACTCCACTTGGAAGGAGGCTTTGCTAATTCCTGAGTGAGAGATCAAGGAGTGGTGTCACTCCAGGATCCAGGTTTGCTAACTTCTGGTGAGGACAATGATACGTATGATGCCTTGTTCTATTACTGTACTGTACATGGTTACATTTGGGGGATTCTGACTGCTTTTGACACAAACAGTCTTTTAAAGATCTTGACAAAAGCCTATAAAAGTTGAATGATGAAGATTTTTTTAGGATTTATTTATTTGAGAGAGAGTTGGGGGAGGGACAAAGGGAGAGGGAGAGAAGCAAGCTCCCTGCTGAGCATGGAGCCTGAGGCAGGGCTCGATCTCACAACCCTGAGATCATGACCTGAGCCAAAATCAAGAGTCAGTCGCCTAACCAACTGAGCCACCCAGGTGCCCCACAAAGACATTTTATATGCTTTACTACCATCTAAGAAAATAGCTATAATAACAATAAATATTAAAACACAAAGACCCAGACACTAACGGTAATTCTTGGGCTGACCATTATTCTAAAGAAACAAGGTTAACCTAGAGAAATACTTGTGTAATCTCACTGGTAACAAAAGTTGGAGAAATTCAGAGAAGTTATTATTAACTGTCAGAACAAGTCCCTGATTAGGAAAAAAGGAAATGGGGAAAGTTATGATATGCATTACATTTTAGGATTACCAGCTTATATCACCAAAAAAAAAAAAAAAACCTTAGAGGAGTCTAACAAAATTCTTGGTATTACCCATATTTGCAGAGATAAATTGCCAATGATATTAAATGGGATAATGTTAGAGATACTGTCAGGGATGTCTCATCTCCAGAGGCCTCAGAAGATGGACACTATCTTCATGCTTTCCCTCTGCCATACTCCAGATTGCCAGTGTCTCCAGGAAGGGAGCTTGTACATGTGTCTGGTGTTCTGGCTTTCATACCTGCCACCCAGGGGATGTCCCTTGTTCACCTGACTCTGGTGGCCAGGGGGCCTTGTTTCATGGGTCCCATGGGACTATAACAAACAGACAGTTCTTGGTTGGTCACCACCCCAGGGAAGAGCAAGGATAGCACATGCCCAGTCTTTCTGTGAAAGAAGCTTATTTGCTTGTCTTAGAGCTTTGTCCTGAGGGGCAGGCAGGACAAACAAGATGGTGTGAACACCATCTAGGGGCCTCTGAAGTTGCTCTCAGGGAACATAAGCCAGGGAACACCATCTTTGCATTCTCCTCTACCTTGCTTCAAGTCAGCAGTATCTGTGAAAGAAGCTTATTAGTTTATCTTCATAGCTGTGGCGGGAAGGGCAGGTTTCTAATTAAACACACATCTAGGGGGTGACTCTCTGTAGAGAGTTGGAGGCTGACAGGCACATATTCATGCTCTCCCAATGCCCTGTTTTTGTGTCTGCCACCCAGAAAATACTTACCTTGGTAGTCTGGCTCCAGTGGCCAACGGGGCTTATGTTCACAGGCTCAACAGGATAGCAGCAAGGAAACAGTTCTTAATTGGCTATTATATCACAGCTCAGTACAGAGGGAGCCAACACTCACTCAGCTCCCAGTCTTCCCATGAAAGAAGTATATTTGCATACTTTAAAAGTGGCTGACTGATTGGCCTCTAATCAGACTAACTCTAGGTGCTAATTTCCTCCCCTTTGGAACACTGACAGGTCTTGGCATACCCTCAACTACTGGAAACCACTAAAAGTAAAGTTGACTGGTTGGAAATCACAAAGATTTGAGAGACAGCCAAGAGCTAAAGAAGGTTGAACAATAAGGTCCATCTCTTAATGAGGCCATGCTTTAAGAGTGGGAAAGGTGACTATTTTATCTAACACATAAAAAACAACACAAAGAGACAAGGAAAATGAAGAAAAAGAATAATATGTTCCAACTGGAAGAACAAGGTAAACCCTCAGAAAAAACACTGTAATGAGGGAAAGATGGTGGAGGAGTAGGGGACCCTATTTCAACTGGTCCCTGGAATTGAGCTGGATATCTACCAGACCACTCTGAGCACCCACGAAATCATCCTGAGATGTAAGAAGATCTGGATCTCTACAAACAGAATATCGCAGGCGGTTGGTTTTGAGGTACAAAGTGGGGAGCCCTGATTCTGCAGGCAGGTATTGAAGGATAAACGGCAGCGGGGGGGTGCCTGGCCATGGGGATCCTACACTGCTGGTGAGCGACAGCCTCGCTCGCTGGGGATGGGACACAGACTAGCAGACTGGTAGCGGCGGAGAAAGGACTTTAGGGCAGCCCCCAGGTCAGAAACCCGGAGTGGCGGGGTCGCGCAGGTGAACTGGGAGCGACTGGCAGTTTTAGAAGCACAAAGGGCAGAGACGTGCCCTGACCTGGAGGCAGGACTGGGAGCACTGCGGAGAGGCGCACAACCCAGAATGCTGCAGTTTATAGCAGCACGGACAGAAACAGAGACAGTGGGGCCTGGAGAGCTCACTGAAGAACAGACTGCGATCTCTCTGCTCTGAGGCAGAGGGTTGGAAATGGTCTCTTCTGCTCTGACTTGCGGAAGAGACATGGAAAGCTGCCAGGGAAAGCTGCCAGAGAACAAAAGCCCCAAAAACTGATTCCCACTGAACCCATCCCCCACCACAGAGGGGCAGGGCAACTCCACCCGAACAGGGTTGCCTGAGTAACAGCGCAGCAGGCCCCTCCCCCAGACGACAGGCTGGGAAAACAAGAGGCCAGCAACCCTAAGGTCCAAAAGAAAACAGGTGCATCTTGCTTGGGTTGTGGTCAATAATTTGGACTCTATACATTCCCTCAACCACCCATCAACAGAATGACTAGGAGAAGGAACCCCCAAAATAGAAGAGACTCAGAGATTATGACTTATGCTGAGGATTTACAAATGGATGCAGATATAACCAAGATGTCAGAGATGGAATTCAGGCTAGCAATTGTGAAGACGATGGCTAGAATGGAGAAATCAATTAATGGCAACATAGAGTCTCTAAGGGCAGAAATGAAAACTGAATGGCAGAACTTAAAAATGCTATCAATGAGATCCAATCCAATCTAGATCATCTAAAAGCTAGGGTAAGTGAGGCAGCAGGACGAATAAGCAACCTGGAAGACAGTATAATAGATAAAAAGGGAAAAGAGGAGGCCAGG
>NC_058412.1:76281717-76334390 GCF_002201575.2 Neomonachus schauinslandi | reverse complement strand
AAAACTAATGATGTATTGTATGGTGACTAACATAACATAATAAAATTTTTAAAAAAACAAAACACTGTAATGAAACAGAGATAAATGACATACCTGATGAAAAGGTCAAAATAATGGTCATAAAGTGGCTCACTGAGCTCAGGAGAAGAATGAACGAACACAGGAAAAGTTTCAACAAAGATAGAAATATAAGAAAGTACCCAATAGAAGTCACAGAACTGAAGAATACAGTAATTGAACTGAGAAATACAATAGAGGTGTTCAACAGCAGACTAGAAGAGGCAGAAGAAAAGGTCACTGAATCTGAACACAGGGCAATGGAACTTACCAATCAATCAGAGAAGCAAAATTTTAAAAGAATGAAAAAGAGTGAAGATAGCTTAAGGGACACATAGGACAACATCAGGCGGACCAACATTTACATTATAGGAGTCCCCAAAGAAGGAGCGAGAGAAGGGGGCAGTAAAATTATTTGAGGAAATAATGGTTGAAACATTCTTAATCTGGGGATGGACACAAAAATCCAGATCTAGGAAGCCCAGAAAATTCCAAATAAGATTAACCCAAGAGATCCAAAACAAGACACATGTAATTAGTCTCAAACGTTAAAGACAAGGAGAGAATCTTAAAAGCAACAAGAGAAAAATGACTTGCTAAATATAAGGAAACACCCATTAGAGTATCAGATTTCTCAGCACAAACTTTGCAGGACAGAAGAAAGCAGCACAATATATTAAGAGTGTTAAAGGGGGGAAAAAAACTGCCAACCAAGAATACACTTCCCAGCAAAGTTGTCCTTTAGAATTGAAAGAAAGATAAGGAGTTTTACAGACAAGTGAAAGCTAAAAGAGTTCATCACCACTACACAGGCCTTATAAGAAATGTTCAATGTTTCTGTAAGAAAAAACAAATGGCACTGATTAGTAACAGGAAAACATAAAGTATATACTTCACTGGTAAATGTAAATATATTGTAGAATTCAAAATAATCTAATATTGTAGAATTGGTGGGTTAATCACTTATAAAGCTAGCATAAAGGCTAAAAAACAAAAGGTAGAAATAACTAAAAACTGCAATAATTTGTTAATGGATACATAAGATAAAAACTGTAAATGGTGGAATCAAAAACGCAAAATGTGAGGAGGGGGAATAAAAACATAGAGTTTTTTAATATGTTCACACTAAAGGTATTTCAACTTAAAGTAGACAGTTATAAGTAGTTTTATGTAATCCTCAAAATAATGACAAAGGAAAAACCTTATGGAAAATACACAAGAGAGAAAGATCTATTCTGGAGAATGTTCCATGTGCACTCAAGAAGAATGTGTATTTTGCTGCTTTAGGATGGAATGCTCTGAATATATCTGTGAAGTCCATCTGGTCCAGTGTGCCATTCAAAGTCCTTCTTTCTTTGTTGATCTTCTGCTTAGATGATCTGTCCATTGCTGTGAGTGGGGTGTTAAAGTCCCCTACTATTATTGTATTATTATCAATGTGTTTCTTTAATTTTGCTATTAATTGGTTTATATATTTGGCTGCTCCCAGGTTAGGGGCATAAATATTTACAATTGTTAGATCTTCTTGTTGGATAGACCCCTTAAGTATGATATAGTGTCCTTCCTCATCTCTTATTACAGTCTTTGGTTTAAAGTCTAATTTGTCTGATATAACAATTGCTACCCCACCTTTCTTTTGATGTCCTTTAGCATTGACAAATGGTTCTCTACCCCCTTGCTCTCAATCTGGAGGTGTCTTTGAGTCTAAAATGAGTCTCTTGTAGACAGCATATTGATGGGTCTTGCTTTTTCATCCAATCTGATACCCTGTGTCTTTTGATTGGGATATTTAGCCCATTTACATTCAGAGTAACTATTGAAAGATATGAATTTAGTGCTATTGTATTACTCTCAAGTCACTGTTTTTGTATATTGTCTCTGTTCCTTTCTGGTCTGTGTTACTTTTGGGCTGTCTCCTAGCTTAAAGAATCCCTTTTTTTTTTTTTAAGATTTTATTTATTTATTTGACAGAGAGAGACACGGCGAGAGAGGGAACACGAGCAGGGGGAGTGGGAGAGGGAGAAGCAAGCTTCCTGTGGAGCAGGGAGCCCAATGCGGGGCTCGATCCCAGGACCCTGGGATCATGACCTGAGCCGAAGGCAGACGCTTAACCGGCTGAGCCACCCAGGCACCCAAGAATCCCCTTTAATATCTCTTGCAGGGCTGGTTTAGTGATCACAAATTCTTTTAGTTTCTATTTGTCCCGGAAGCTCTGTATCTCTCCTTCCATTCTGAATGACAGCCAAGACATGAACAGACATTTCTCCAAAGACAACACAAAAATGGTCAATAGACATATGAAAAAATGCTCAACATAACTCGGGAAATAGAAATCAAAACCACAATGAGATACCACCCACACCAGTCAGAATGGCTAAAATTAACAAGTCAGGAAACAAACATTGGCGAGGATGCAGAGAAAGGGGAACCCTCTTACACTCTTGGTGGGAATGCAAGCTGGTGCAGCCACTCTGGAAAACAGTATGGAGGTTCTTCAAAAAGTTGAAAATAGAACTCCCCTATGACCCAGCAATTGCACTACTAGACCTTTACCCCAAAGATACAAATGTAATGATCCAAAGGGGCACCTGCGCCCCAATGTTTATAGCAGCAATGTCCACAATAGCCAAACTATGGAAAGAGCCCATATGTCCATTGACAGAGGAATAGATAAAGAAGATGTGGTACACACACACACACACACACACACACAATGGAATATTAGCTATCAAAAAAGGATGAAATCTTACCATTTACATCAACGTGGTTGGAACTGGAGGGTATTATGCTAAGTGAAATAAGTCAGAGAAAGACAATTACATGGTTTCATTCACGTGGAATTTAAGAAACAAAACAGAGGATCATAGGGGAAAAGGGGAAAATAAAATAAGACAAAATCAGAGAGGGAAACAAACCATAAGATACTCTTAACTATAGGAAACAAACTGAGGGTTGCTGGAGGGGAGGTGGGGGGGCGGATGGAGTAATTGGGTGATGGGCATTGAGGGCATGTGATGTAATGAGCACTGGGTATTATATGCAACTGATGAATTACTGAACTCTACATCTGAAACTAATAATACACTATGTTAACTAATTGAATTAAATAAGTTAACAAAAAAGAAATCTAGACATAAACCTACAGAAAATCATCAAATCAAAAAAGAAGTGAACAAGAAGAACAAAGTAATCACAAAATAGCTAAAGAAAAGCAATTAACAAAATGGAAATAAGTACATACCTATCAATAATTGGAAAAGTGTCTAACATGGCAATGTAGGAAGACCCTGAACTCATCCCCACCATAGAAACACCAAATCTACACCTATTTATAGAGCAATTCCTCCTGAAGAAAAACTGGGGGCTTCTAGACAACAAAAGATAGAGACCACATAGAGAACAGCAAGAGAGATAGAGACATAGTAATGAAGGTAATCCCCACTCCCAATGCTGTGAATTTTACTGGGAAGGATGGTACTGAGTAACACTGAGCAGATTGGTGGGGCACAGAAAAGAGCCACAGTTTAGACTTCTGGAAGATGACAGAGTAGGAGGATCCTAGGCTCACCTCGTCCCATGGGCACACCTAGATAATAGCCACAACTTTGAACTGGCCCAGAAAATGGCCCAAAGACTGACAGAACAAACTTTCTACAGTTAATCATAGAAAGGACACATCAAAAAGGGTAAGAGGGGTGGAGACATGGTTTGGAAACAAACTCGCAGCAAGACTAACCACAAATGGGAGGGAACCAGAAGTACAGAGAAGGGAGGAGAGTGGACCCCACATCAGGCATCCCTGACACATGGGACCTGCACTGGGAGGACAAGCCCCCATAACATTTGGCTTTGAAAGCCAGTGGGACTTAACTTCGCAAGTATTTACCAAGAGCAGGGCTTACCTCTGGTACTTTAAAAATCCATGGGCTTAGCTCTGGAAGAGTCAGAGGGCAATAGTCACAGAATCCCCACCCTTAAAGAGAGCATAACAAACAACCCAGCGGAGATCAGTATTAAAGCAACAGTTTGAAAAACGCCTGGGGTACACACGAAGGAGATTTATTTACTAATCTCCAAACATACACTGAAGGGGCAGGGATCTTTAGGAGACTTATCCAAGAACAAAAGAGCTGGCAGGCACCATTACACACACACACACACACACACACACACACACACACACACACCAACCTAGATAGCCAGACACTTAAAGGAACCCTCGAGAACACTCTGTGCCTATCTTGCTAACAACACCCACCCTGCCCCCAAGTTCTTCTGCAGATCTGCCCCATCTAACCTGCCCCCTCCAAAGGCATCCCTCCAAAGTAGTTTCTGTTGCAACACACCCTGCAAGCAGCCTGGGAAGGGGCTGGTATCACTCCAAAGTGACTCCTGCCCTGGGAAGAGGGGAAGATAACCACACACACCAGTTCAACTACAGCCCCAGCAGATGGACTGAGGACAGACATCTGGTCTGCCTGCTGGCCCCACCCACCAACAAAAATCTCTTAGGAGCAGCACATGGAGAGACATCTGCAGTTCAGGGTCACTGCAGGCCCAGCAGGTGGATTGGGGGAAAGCATCTGGTTTAACTGCAGGCCCTGCTCACCAGAAAAATCCTCTCAGGTAACAATGGAGGAAGAGTACCTTGCAGTCCAGTGTAACTACTGCCACAGGATACAGGCTGAGGGCAGGCATCTGGTCTCACTGCTGAACCTGCCCAACTATAAGCCCACAGCAGATCCAGATGGTCCCTTAAGAGCATAAGGACCAAATCATGCCCACAACAGGCAAAGTGGGCCATTGCAGCCAACTGGATTGAAAGAAAACACAGCCTAGCCACAACAGTAGGGTGCATGCAACCTAAATAGGAGACACTGCTGAAGCACCTGGTTCTAGTGAACAGAGGACTTTGCACTACAGGACACAACAGGACCTCTTCTTCTTAAGGCCACTACTGTCAGGAGTGTAACTGTCAGGAGATGTAACTGATTTTTCTAATACATAGAAACAAACACAAAAAGTTAGAAACATGAGACAGGGAAATATGTCCTGAATAAAAGAACAAGACAAAATCAGAGCAAAAAAGCTAAATGAAACAAAGATAAGCAATATACTTAATAAAGAATTCAAAATAAGGGTCATAAAAATACTTACTGGACTTCAGAAAAGAGTGAAGGATCTTAGTGAGACATTCAACAAAGAGATATAAAATATTTTTAAGAAGAACCAATAAGAGATGGAAAACTCAACTGAAATTTAAAATGCCCTAGAACAGAATCAATAACATTAGAAAAGGCAGAAGAATGGACCAGTGAGTGGGAAGACAGTGATGGAAAGCAACTAAGCCAAACAGCAAAAAGAAAAAAGAAGAAAAAATGAGATTAGTTTAAGGGAACTCAATGACATCATCAAGCATAACATTATCATTATAGGAATCCCAGAAGGAGAAGAGAGAAAAAAGGGGACATAAAATTTATTTGAAGAAATAATAGCTGAAAAAGTTCCTAATCTTGGGAAGAAACAGACATTGAGACCTAGGAGGCACAGAGAGCCCCAACAAAATCTACCCAAGGAGGTCCACACCAATATACATAGTAATTAAAATGGAGAGAACAAACTGAGGGTTGATAGAGGGAGGTGGATGAGGGATGGGCTAGATGGGTGATGGGTATTATGAAGGACACTTGTTATGATGAGCACTGGGTTTCATAAGTGATGAATCACTGAATTCTACTCCTGAAACCAATATTGCACTGTATGATAACTAACTAGAATTTAAATAAAAATTTGAAAATAAAAAAAGTAGTGATAGAGAATTTTTAAAGCAGTACGAGAAAACAGTTACATAAAAGCATAAAGCAATCAGCTCATTATTCAGCATAAATTTTGCAACCAGAAGGGAGTGACATGATATATTCAAAGTACTGAAAGGAAAAAACCTGCAACCAAAAAATACAGTACCAGCAAGGGTATCATTCAGAATAGAAGAGAGGATGTTTCCCAGACAAGTTTAGGAGTTTACAAAGTTAAAGGAGTTCATCACCACTAAACCAGCCTTACAATAAATGTTAAAGGGAATTCTTTAGGTGGAAAGAAAAGACTGTAATCAGTAAAAAAAAAAAAAAAAAAAAAAAATTATGAAAGGAAAAATATTCATAGGTAAATGCAAACATAATAAAAGTAGCAGATTAACCATTTATAAAACCAATACAGAGGTTAAAGCACAAAAGCAGTAAAAGTTATATCTATAAGTCAAGGGATTCACAAGAGGATATAAAGTATGATATTATATACAAAAAAACACGGATTAAGGGAATAAAAATTAGTGCTTTTAGAACAGATTCAAACTTAACCATCAACTTCATATAGACTGCTATATGCGTAAGATGATATATATGAACCTAAAGGTAACCACAAATCAAAAACCTGTGATACAAAAAAAATAAAAAATAAAGAAAAAAGGAATCCAAGCATAATACTAAAGAAAGCCATCAAACCACAAAGAAGAAAGAGAAGGAACAAAGAAGAACTACAAAAACAATTGTAAAACAGGTAATAAAATGTCAGTACATAACTATCAATAATTACTTTGAATATAAAGGCCTAAATGTTCCAGTCAAAAGACACAGAGTGACTGAGTGAATAAAAAAGGAAAACCCATCTATATGCTTCCTTCAGACCAAAAGACACATGCAGATTAAAGTGAAAAGATGGAAAAACAATTACCATGCAAACGATGTGAAAAGAAAGTTGGGTAACAATAATTATATCAGAAAAAATAGACTCTAAAACAAAAACTGTAACAAAAGACAAAGAAGAACACTATGTAACAATAAAGGAAATAATCTAACACGAAGATACAACAATTAAAAATATTTATGCACCCACTATGGAAGCACCCAAATACATAAAGCAACTATTAACAGACATAAAGGAAGAAATTGACAATAATACAATAATAGAAGACTTTAACACCCCACTTACATCAATGGATAGATCATCCAGACAAAGTCAACAAGGAAACAGTGGCTTGGAATGACACATTGGACCAAATAGACCTGACAGATATATTCAGAACATTCCACCCAAAAACAGTGGAATACACATTCTTTTCATGTGCACATGGTACCTCAGAATAGATCATATGTTAGGACACAAAACAAGTCTCAATAAATTCATAAAGACTATATCAAATATCATGCACCTTTTCTGACCACAATGGTACGAAATTAGAAATCAATCACAAAAAATTACCTAGAAAGAACACAAATACATGGAAGCTAAATAACATGCTACTAAACAGTGAATGAGTCAACTAAGAAATCAAAGAGGAAATCAAAAAAATACATGGAGACAAATGAAAATGAAAACAATGGCTCAAAATCTTTGGAATGCAGCAAAAGCTTTTCTATGAGGGAAGATTATAACAATATGGCCCTACCTCAAGAAGCAAGGAAATTGTAAAAAAAAAAAAAACTAACATTACACCTAAAGGAGGTAGAAAATAGTAGTACAAAGCCCAAAGCCAGTAGAGGGAAGAAAATAATAAATATTAGAGCAGAAATAAATGAAAGAGAATTAAAAAAAAATAGAACAGATCAATGAAATGAGAAGATGGTTCTTTGAAAAATATCAACAAAATTGATGAACCTATAGCTGGACTCATGGTGGAGAGGGGAGGAGGGAGGACTCAGAATCAGAAAAGGAGAAATAACAACTGACACCACAAAAACACAAATGAGGATAAGACAATATTATGAAAAATATGCCGACAAATTGGACAACCTAGAAAAAATGGATAAATTCCTAGAAACATATAACCTCCCAAAACTCAATCAGGAAGAAATAGAAAATTTGAACAGACGATTCTAGCAATAAATTTGAATCAGTAATGAAAAAATTCCCAAAGAATAAAAGTCCTGGACCAGAGAGCTTCACAGGTGAATTCTACCAAACATTTAAAAAAGAGTTAATACCTATTCCTCTCAAACTACTCCAAACAATAGAAAAGGAAGCTTCCAAATTCATTCTATCAGTATGACCCTGATACGAAAGCCAAATAAAGACACTACACAGAAAAAGAACTATAGGCCAATATCTGATGAACATAGATGCAAAGATCTTCAACAAAATATGAGCAAACTATATCCAACAATATATTTAAAAAATCATTCACCATGATCAAGTGGGATTTATTCCAGGGATGCAAAGGTGGTCCAATATTCACAAATCAACCAATGTGATATGTCACATTTACAAGAGAAAGGATAAAAACCATACAATCATCTTGACAGATGCAGAAAAAGCACTTAACAAAGTACAACATCCATTCATGATAAAAACTCTCAACAAAGTAGGTTTAGAGGGAACATACCTCAACTTAATAAAGGCCAGATATGAAAAACCCTCAGCTAATATCATACTCAATGGCGAAAAAATTGCAAACTTTTCCCCAAGATCAGGAATAAGACAAGAATGTCCACTCTCGCCACTTTTATTCAAGATATACTGAAAGTCCTAGCCACAAAAATTAGACCAAAAAAAGGAATAAAAGACACCCAAATTGGTAAGAAAGTAAAACTTTCACTATTTGCAGATGACATGATACTATATAGAGAAAACCTGAAAGACTCCACCAAAAAACTACTAGAACTGATAAATGAATTCAGTAAAGTTGCAGGATACAAAATTAATATACAGAAATCCCTTGCATTTCAATACACTGATAATGAAGTAGCAGAAAGAAATTAAGAAAGCAATCCTATTTACAATAGCACCAAAAAACAATAAAAATGCCTAGGAATAAATTTAACCAAGGAGGTGAAAGACCTGTACTCCAAAAACTATAAAACACTGATGAAAGAAATCCAAGATGATACAAACAAATGGAAAGACATACCATGCTCATGGAGTGGAGGAAAGAATATTGTATAAATATCCATACTGCCCAAAGCAAACTACAAATTTAATGCAATCCCTATCAAAATACCAATAGTTTTCACAGAACTAGACAAACAATCCTAAAATTTGTATGGAACCACAAAAGACCCCAAATAGCCAAAGTAATCTTGAGAAATAACAACAAAGCTGGAGGTATCACAATCCCAGATTTCAATACATACTACAAAGCTGTAGTAAATAAAAGTGTAGCACTGGCACATAGATCAATGGAATAGACTAGAGAGTCCAGAAACAAACCCACACTTATAAGGTTAATTAATCGATAACAAAAGAAGCAATAATATGCAATGGGGAAGAGTCTCTTCAATAAATGGTGTTGGGAAAACTGGACAACTACATACAAAAAAATGAAACTGGACCATTTTCTTATGTTGTACACAAAAATAAATTCAAAATGGATAAAAGACCTAAATCCAAGACCTGAGACCATAAAATTCCTAGAATAAAACACAGGCAGTAATTTTTTTACATCAGCCATAGAAACATTTTTCTAGATATGTCTCCTCAGGCAAGGGAAATAAAAGCAAAATTAAACTACTGGGACTACACCAAAATAAAAAGCTTTTGCTCAGTGAAGGAAACAAACAACAAAACTAAAAGGCAACCTATGGAATGGGAGAAGATATTTGCAAATGACATACTGATAAGAGGTTAGTATCCAAAATATTTAAAGAACTTACACAACTCAACACCAAAAAAAAAAACCAAATAATCTAATTTTAAAGTAGGCAGAAGACATGAACATTTTTCTAAAGAAGACATTACACATGGCCAACAGACACATGAAAAGATGTTCACCATCACTAAGCATCAAGCAAATACAAAATAAAACCACAATACATATTATATCACTTTACACCTGTCAGAATGGGTAAAATAAAAAACATAGGAAATAATAAGTATTGGCAAGGATGTGGATAAAAGGGAACCCTCATGCCCTGTTGGTGGGGATATAAATTGTGGGAAAAATTAAAAATAGAATTACCATATGGATCCAGTAATTCTACTACTAGGTATTTACCCAAAGAACGGGAAAACATTAATTCAAAAAGCTATATGCACTGCTATGTTTATTGCAGCATTATTTATAATACCCAAGATATGAAAGCAATCCTAGCGTCCATTAATAGATGAATGGATAAAGAAGATGTAATATATATTATATACACACACACAATGGAATATTACTCAGCCATAAAAAAAAGGAAATCTTGCCATTTGCAACAACATGGATGGATGGATGGATGGACGGACGGACGGACGGACGGACGGACGGACATAGAAGGTATAATACTAACAGAAGTCAGTCAGAGAAAGACAAATTCCACATGATTTCACTCATATGTGGAATTTAAGAAACAAAACAAAGAAAAAAGAGACAAAAAGGAAAACAGTCTCTTAAATATGGAGAAAACACTGGTGGTTGCCAGAGGGGAGGTTGGAGTCAGGATAAGTGATATAAAGGAGATTAAGAGTACACTTATTGGTGAGCATTGAGAAATGTATAGAACTGTTAAATCCTTATTTTTTTACCTGAAACTAATATAATATGTTAATTATACTTGAGGAAAAATAATTTTTAAAAATTTTAAATAAAGGAAAAAATCAAACTCATAGATACAGAGAATCAATTGGTGTTTGGGGGTGGAAGGTGAAATGAATGAAGCGGGTCATGGGATGTGACATACAACATAGTGACTATAGTAAATAATACTGTATTATATATCTGAAAGTGGCTGAGAGCACAAATCTTAAAAGTTCACATTATAAGATGAAAACAATGTTTTAACTATCTGATGATGGATATTAACTAGACTTACTGTGATCATTGTGTAATATATACAAATATCAAAACATTATGTTGTATACCTGAAACTAATAAGTTTTATGTCAATTATATCTCAACAACATTTTTCAAAATAAATGTGTAAATGGCAGCACTTCCTATTCTTATTGGTCACTGTGATAAATTATTCCAAGGGCATGTCAAGTGCTAAGCCTTTGAAATGCAAACTTTCCCAGGTGATTAAATTCATATTGGCAGGGGGAATGGACCACAGACCTGGGGCACCCTGAGCTCTTTGCCACATCACTTGGCCCTGCCCCCTGCACTTGCCCACCCTTCACCACACACCTGGGTTGACAGCAGACACTGGATGGCCCTTGCCATAGTCCCTGTCAGAACACCCTGTGACAGCAAACCCAGGGCAAGTTTCTTAGAGGAACTGGGTTTGGATAGAATGTCTACCATAGCCTGAAGGATCCTCCTGGCCCACACCCTTCTTCCCCCACCCCACCACTCCCCCATCCCCAACCCCCCCCCACCCCCCCGGAGAGAAGAGGCTGCATCAGCTTTCTAAGCCCACAAACTTCCACCTTCTTTTCCAGTTAGCCAGTATGGTGTGGGCTTGCAAATTTTAACACATCCAGTATCCTTTGGTGACTTAATTCTTCTACCCTAAGTCACCCTCTCACTTCCGAACTTGTGCTTGCAGGCATGCCTTTACTGCCGATACTGGAAACATCTGCAGACCTGAGCTCTTGACAGTGCATTGCCCACCCAGAACCCCAGGGCAGCATGGTTTGCTGCTGCTGAGAAAGACCCACTGTCTTTTATCATCCCCTTCTCCTTGCCCCATAACTATCCCTTTGAGAAAAGCACCTCCCCACCTCCACCCTAACTCCATCCCCCTTTCCTCACCCCCCCAAAGGCGGGCTACTGCACATTCTCCTCTAGCCTCCTGCATTTAACAGGAAGTGTACAGTCACCATAAGCAATACTTCCTCTACAAATGTACTCCCCAACTAAACCATCAGAGACATATCAGTCACCATAACAAGAACAAATGAGATCACGATGAGTGTATTCTCATGGTCTCCTGGGTGTAGGGGGGATGAGAATCTGTGGTTCTATTTTCAGGAGAAATATTGGATGAAGCAATTCATAGAAAATAAAATCTGGCCTTACAGTCCTTTTTTTTTTAAGATTTTATTTATTTATTTGAGGGAGCACAAACAGGGGGAGAAGCAGAGGGAGAGGGGGTAGCACTCTCCGCTGAGCAGGGAGCCCGACATGGGGCTCGATCCCAGGACCCCGAGCTCATGACCTGAGCAGAAGACGGATGCTCAACCGACTGAGCCACCTAGGCACCCCTGGCCTTACAGTTCTACAAATCTGTACATTTTATAAAATTGGAATCAAACATTCATTTTAGAAGTGTCATGAACTTGGGGAGAACATACTGGATATTGAAAATATCTTCATGAGGAAATCCCTTGCCATAGTCCCTGTCTGTCAGAACACCCTGTGACAGCAAACCCAGGGCATGAGGAAATCCCACTGAACTAGTTGATAGAAACGGACAGGGCTGGGAGAACCAGCCATAAGAACCTATAGAATGTCTTTGTGTCAGACACAGAGGCCACCAGGGGTCAGTCTAATGTAATCATCAATGAGAAAAAGACCCTGGTATTTCTGCTGCATAAACAGTACCCAGGCAGTTTGCTAGACCAGCTCATTGGCAGGGTGGAAAAACACAACTGACTTTTTATGATCACAGTCATGTTTTCTTAGTTCTTTTCCTCTTTCCTCTGTATCTGAGGAAAATCAAAACAAGAAATTAGAAAAGGAAGAAGAAAGTGTCATGACTTTTTTTAAATTTTTTATTGAAGTATAGTTAACAGTGTTATATTAGTTTCACATGTAAAATATAATAATTTAACAAGTCTATACATTGCTCAGTGCTCATCACAATAAGTGTACTCTTAATCCCCTTCACCTATTTCACCCATCCCCCCACCTCCCCTCTGGCAATCACCAGCTTATTCCCTGTATTTAAGAGTCTGATGTTCATTTGTCTCTTTTATTTTTTCTTTGTTCATTTGCTTTGTTTCTTAAATTCCACATGAGTGAAATCATATGGTATTTGTCTTTCTCTGATTTATTTCACTTAGCATTATACCTTCTAGATCCATCCATGTTGTTGCAAATGGCAAGATCTCATTCTTTTTTATGACTTTTTTAAAAAAATAAGCCTCTCTTGATCAAATAAAACCTGCCTTAAACTTGCCAAACAGTAGGAGTTTTTCATCAATTATTACAAATACTGCAGTAACACATCAATTATAAGGAACTGGTTCCCCATCATGACTGAGGTAGGATTAGCACCATCATGAATCTCATGAACAAATATTCCTCACATAGCCATTGCCCTGTACTAATACCATCAAAAGGTAAGACATCTGAGCCCAGTGTACATTATTTACACCACATGAAAGTGGAGAGTTGAGGAGAGACCACATACCTATTGCTTTCTCTCTCCAAATGGATCAGCAACTGGCTACCCATAAATTGGAAATTTCTCCCAGTGTTTTCCATACCTGGGTTTCTAAATGTAGGCCCTTGGCTTCAAGATCCACTGTAAAAACTAATAGTGGTATCCAAATTGGTAAGAAGTAATACTTTCACTACTTGTAGATGACATGAGATTATATATAGAAAACCCTAAAGACTATACTAAAAAGGCTACTAGAACTGATAAACAATTTGAGTAAAGTCACAGGATACAAAATCAATATACAGAAATCTGTTGCATTTCTATACACTAAGAGTAAAGTAGCTGAAAGAGAAATTAAGAAACAATCCTATTTACAATTGCACCAAAAATAATAAAATACCTAGAAATAAACTTAACCAAGGAAATGAATGACCTATACTCTGAAAACTCTAAAACACTGATGAAAGGAAACAGAGACAACACAAGCAAATGGAAAAATATTCCATGCTTTTGGATTTGAAGAACTAATATTGTTAAAATGTCCATACTATCTAAAGCAATCTATAGATTTAATGCAATCCCTATCAAAATACCAAGGGCATTTTTCACAGAACTAGAACAAATAATCCTAAAATTTGTATAGAACCACAAAATAGCCAAAGCAATCTTGAGAAAGAAAAACAAAGCTGGGAGTATCATAATCCCAGATTTCAAGATATACTACAAAGCTGTAGTGGTCAAAACAGTATGGTTCTGGGGAATATGACAGAGTACAAGGACACTAAGATCACCTTGTCCCATGGATACAATGAGATAAACACTCACTTCAGTGTAAATAACCCAGACAACAACCCAAAGACTGGCAGAACAAACTCCACAATTGAGTAGAGATGTAAAAAGGCCACATCGAAGAGGGTAGGCAAAGTGGAAGTACAGTCAGGAGCTAAATGGACCTGCAGACCATCCCCAGGAGGGAGAGACACTGTAGGCATGGAGAAGGGAGAGAAACAGACCCTCACACTGGGAGCCTGCATGGGGAAGATGAATCCCGATAACACTTGGCTTTGAAAACCAGAGGGGCCATGATTCATGAGTTTTTACAAGTTTCTACAAGATTCATGAGTTTTTACACCAGCTGGACTTAAAACCTGGAATTTTAAAAATCAGCAGGCTCAACTCTGGGAGAACCAGAAGAGCAAGAGGAAACAGAGTTCCCACCCTTAAAGAGGCAGCACAACAGTGTCATGGAGATACAGTGTAGAAGCAGCAGTTTAAAAAATGCCTAGGGCATACAGTAGGGAGAGTTACTTAATAATCTCAGAGCACGTACTGGAGGGAGAGAGATGACTGGGAGTTGTCTCCAGGAATGAAGAAGCTAGCAGGCGCCATTTCCCTCCCTACCCAGCCCCCAGCATAAATATATGTCTACCTGTGGGAACCAGCAATGTGTCAACACTTGCTACCTAACTGGCTAACACAGCTTCCTGCCACTCCATCCCTCCAGGTCACACTTTGACAGATCCACCCCCACCAGACAGACTTGCCTCAGTCCTGGTGCTGCAAGGCCACTCCCACAGAGAAGCTGTGGCATGCAAAGTTTGCTAATGCCATGGCCCACCACACCGCCCCCCACCCCCCAAATATCATGGATCTGCTCCCTCCAAAATGCTCTGGGCCAGAGCCCATCCAAAGCAGTGCCACAAGCCTGGAAGTGTGGAAGCAGCCCTAAAAGGGGCCAGCACCACCACTCCAAAGTGACTCCTGTCCCAGAAAGAGAGAAAGATAACCACACACACCAGTCAGACTGTGGTCTCAGCAGTGCACTGGAGGCAGTCAACTGGTCTGACTGCAGGCCCCACCCACCAGTGAAAGCTTCTCAGGGGACAAAACAGGGACAGTGCCCTGCAGTTTGGTGCTACTGCATCTCTGGAAAATGCCTGGTCTGACTCAACTCAAGCCCAAGACATCCCCAGAGGGGCCCATTAACACCAGAGGGACCAAACACTGCCCACAACTGGCAGAAAGAGCCACTGCAGATGACTGGACTGAAGGAGAAAGTGGCTCAGCTATAACAGCAGGGTACATGCATCACACAGAGGAGACATCCTTCAAGTTCCAGATTCTGGTGAACAGGGACACTGCACTTCAGGGCACTACAGGACCTCTTCTTCATAAAGACATTATTTTCAAGAACAGGTGATGTAGATGACATTCCTAACACAGAGAAACAAACACAGAGAGTTAGACACAAAATGAGGAGACAGAGGACTATGTCCCAAATGAAAAAACAGGACAAAATCACAGCAAGAGACCTAAGTAAAATGGAAATCAGCACTATGCCTGATAGAGAATTTAAAGTAGTGATCATAAAAATACTCACTGGACTTGAGAAGAGTGGCAGACATAGTGATACCCTTAACAAAGAGATAAAAAAGAACTAATCAGAGATGAAGAACACAATAAATGAAATTAGAAGTATACTAGATGGAATAAATAGTAGGCTAGAGGAAGCAGAAGAATGAAGCAGCAACCTAGAGGGCAGACTAATGGAAAGTAATCAAGCTGAGCAGATGAGGGGAAAAAATTATGCAAAATGAGAATACACTTAGTGAACTTGGCAACACCATCAAGTGTAATAACATTCATAATATAGGGATCCCAGAAGGAGAAGAGAAAAAAAGGGGGGAGGGTCAGAAAATTTAAATGAAGAAATAATAGCTGAAAACTTCCCAAATCTGAGGAGGAAACAGAAATCCGGATCCAGAAGGCACAGAGATCCCCCAAAAAATCAACCCAAGGAGGTCCACAGCAAAATATATAGTAATTAAAATGGCAAAAAGTAGTGATAAAGAGAGGAATTTTAAAAGCAATAAGAGAAAAGAAGACAGTTACATACAAGCGAAGCCCCATAAGGCTATCAGCGGATTTTCATCAGAAACTTTACAGGCCAGAAGGGAGTACATGGTATATTCAAAGTGCTGAAAGGAAAAATATATATATACAGCCAAGAATACTCTATCCAGCAAAGCTATCATTCAGAATATTCAGAATAGAAGGAGAGATAAAGATTTTCCCAGATAAACAAAAATTAAAGGAATTCATGACCACCAAACCAGCCCTGCAAGAAATGTTAAAAGGGACTCTTTGGATGGAAAGGAGAGACCATAAACAAAAGTAAGGAAATTAAATAGCCCAAAAGCAGTAAAAAATAAGTATACCTATAAAAATCAGTCAAAAAACTCACAAAATAAAGGTTTGTAAGTATGACACCATATACCTAAAACATGGGGGGAGATGAGTAAAAATGGGTTCCAACTTAAGTGACCATCAACTTACTATAGACTACTATAAGGAGAAGACATTATATACAAACAAAATGGTAACCACAAATCAAAAAACAGTAATATATATGCAAAAATTAAAGAAAAAGGAATCCAAGTATATCTCTAAAGAAAGCCAACTAATCATGAGACAAGAGAGCAACAGAAGAGAGGAACAGAAAAAAAAACTACAAAATAACCAAAAAACAAGGAACAAAATGGCAGTAAGTACATACCTATCAATAATTACCTTGAATATAAATGGACTAAAGGCTCCAACCAAAAGACATAGGGTGACGAAATGGATATAAAAAGTAAGACCCATCTATATGCTGTCTACAAGAGACTCATTTCAAGACATAAAGATGCATGCAAATTGAAAGTGAAGGGATAGAGAAGGTTTATCACGCAAATGGGTGTGAAAAGAAAGCCAGGGTAGCAATACTCATATCAGACAAAATAGACTTGAAAACAAAGATGGTAACAGGAGACAAAGAAGGACACTACATAATCATAAACAGAACAATCCAACAAGAAGATATAAAAATTGTAAATATTAATGGACCCAACATGGGAACACCCAAATACTTAAAGCAGTTAATAACATAAAGGAAGTAATCAATAATAATACAATAATAGTAGGAGACTCTAATACCCCACTTACATCAATGGACTTATCATCCAAACAGAAAATCAACTGGACTAGATAGATTTAACAGATAAATTCAGAACATTCCATCATCAAACAGCAGAATACACATTCTTTTCAAGTGCACATGGAACATTCTCCAGAATAGATCCACCCATGTGGAATTTAAGAAACAAAACAAACAAAGGAAAAAAGACACAAATAAAAAACCAGACTCTTAAATATAGAGAACACACTGGTGGTTACCAGAGTGGAGGTGGGTGGGGTGATGGGTGAAATAGGTGAAGAGGATTAAGAGTAGACTTACTGTGATGAGCAATGAGTAACATACAGAATTACTGAATCACTATATCAGAACGCTGAAAAAAAAAAGTCATTTTGTTCCTCCCAATTATCTGCACTAGTGTTGGCAGGTACGACATGTCCAGAGTCTTAAATGCTACAGAGCAGACACTGTCACAACAGATGGCTCAACAAGTCATCCAATGGCCAAAGGGGAAAAAAGTAACCAGGTTGCAAGTGCAGACTATGTTCAATAGACAGTCTTCAGACATCATTTCTTTTTTTAGATAAAATTCACATAAAATAAAATTCACCATTTTAACCATCTTAAAGTGTACAATTCAGTGATTTCTAGTATATTCACATTGTGATTCAATCATCATCACTATCTAATTCCAGAAAATTTCAATAAATAAGTCATAAGGAATATAATCAATAATACAGTCAGTTTGTATGGTAATAGATGGTAACCACATTTATCATAGTTAGCATTTCATAATGTATATAATTATCAAATCACTATGTTGTGCACCTGAAACTAACATATTATATGTCAATTATACTGCAATTTTAAAAAGCATTTATAATTCCAGAACATTTCATCATCACTCTCCCCTGCCAAAAAAAAACATTCTCATTAGCTGTCACTTCCTACCCCCAGCCCTGAGCAGCCACTAATCTACTTTGTTTCTACAGATCTGCCTACATTTGATATATTATATAAAAAGAATCATACAATATAAAGCCTTTTGTGTCTGGCTTCTTTCACATAGAATAATGTTTACAAGGTTAATAGACGTTGTAACACATATCAGTGCTTCATTACTCCTTATGGCTGAATAATATTCAATTGTATGGATATACCACATTTTTTCATTCATCAGTGGTTGGACATTTGGGTTGTTTCTACTTTTTGGCTATTATGAATAATGCTGCTGTGCACATAATATATTTATGTAAGTGTTTTGTTAAACATATGTTTCTAATTCTCTTGGGTATTATCTAGGAGTAGAATTGCTGAGTCATATGTAAATGTGTTTAACTTTTTAAGGAACTACCAAATTGTCTTTGCAAAGCAGTTGTACCATTTGACATCCCCACCAGCAATATATAACTGTTCCAATTTCCCCATAGCTTCTCCAACATTTGTTATTGTTTTTCTTTTTCTTTTTCTTTTTTTTGAAGTGTTATCTCATTGTGGTTTTAATTTGCCTATCCCTAATGATCAATGATGTTGAACATCTTTTCATGTGCTTATTGGCCACTTGTATGTCTTTGGGATATGAATGGACCTAATGGGTGTTATGCCAAGTGAAATAAGTCAGATAGAGAAATAAAAATATATTGTTTCACTTATATATGGAATCTAAAAAACAAATGAACAAACAAACAAAAAATAGAAATGCACTCCATTAATACAGAGAACTGGTGGTTGCCAGAGGGGAAGGGGCTGGGGGTGGGAGAAATAGGTAAAGTGAATTAAGAGGGACAAATTTGCAGTTATAAAATAAAGAAGTCAAGGAGATGGAAAGTACAGAATAGGAAATATAAAATGTTGTATTAATGTTGTATGGTGATCACACTTATCATGGTGTAGTATATTGAACTGTTGAATCACTATGCCATACACTGAAATTAATATAACATTGTATGTCAATTATATGTCAAATAAACTTTTAAAAATTAACCAATCAGAAATCCTGGAGCTAAAAGTACAATAATTAAATTGAAAAATTCATTAGAGGAGGTCAAGGAGACTCAAGAACACTTAAACAGGCAGAAGAAAAAATCAGCATACTTGAAGACAGGTTATTTGCAATTATTGAATCTGAAGAACAAAAAGAAAAAGAATCAAGAGAACAGAGCCTAAGGAACTTATGAGAAACCATCAAGCAGATCAATATATATACATTATGAAAGTCCCAGAAGAAGAGAGAACAAGAGGGACAAAGAAATTATTTGAAGAAATAATGGCTGAACATTTCCTGAATTTGAGGAAAGAAATGGATATAAAAATCCAAAAAGCTGGGGCACCTGCATGACTCAGTCTGTTAAGCATCCGACTCTTGATGTTGGCTCAGGTCATGATCTCAGGGTTGTGAGATCAAGCCTTGTGTCAGACTCCACACTCAGTGAGGAGTCTGCTTGAGATTCTCTCTCCCTCTCCCTCTGCCCCTCTCCCCTCTCTCTAAATTAATCTTTTTTTAAAATCCAAACACTGAAAGAATTCCAAGAAGGATTAACCCAAAGAAACCCACACCAAGACACATTATAATCAAACTGTCAAAAGACATAGAATCCTGAGAGCAGTAAGAGAAAAGTGACTCCTTATATACAAGAAGTCCCCAAGAGGACAACGACGAGCAGATTTCTCAGCAACCACCTTGGAGTCCAGAAGGCAATGGGATGATACATTTAAAGTGTTGAGAGAAAAATAACTGGCAACTGAGAATTCTATATCCAACAAAATGGTCCTTCAAATACGAGAGAGGATACAAGATGATGGCATAGGAAGACTCTGAATTCACCTCCTTTCATGGGTACATTGAATCTATACCTACATGAAGAGTAATTTCTCCTGAATAAGAACTGAGGGCTTATTGAACAGCCAATACACAACAAGGATAGTGGGACTACATAGAGAATGGCTAGAGAGACAGAGAACCAGTAACAATGGGAACCCCACCCACAATGCTATAAACTATAATAGAAGAGGATAGGACCAGGGGACCTTGCACAGATTTGCCTGACTTGGGACCCAGCTAAAAAATAGTGGTTTGAGTGGCAACTAGACTTTAAGTGAAGGAAAAACATTTACTAACCCTAGAGCAACTGCCAAACAGTAGGGAACTACTGAAACTCTCTCTGGGTTCAAAGTGCTGGTGAGTACCATTATTTACATTCCCCCTTCACCTTGATGGTATAGATGAGAGCAAAGTCTGCACGCTTTAGCTGGCTTGCCACCTCAGCAAGCCCAAGGCCTTTACACCACACCAGCTCTAAATGTTCCCCCAAGGCAGGCACCCCATCAGTGCCTGCACCAACTCCTTCTGTCCCACCAAGGCTGCCTGGTGCAGCACACATCAGGACAACCCTGGCTTACACCAACTTCAGCTCTAGCTGTCCCACCAGGGCACCCCTTGCAGAGGACCCTCTGGCCTGCACCCACCTGAGCTCTAGCCATCCCACCAGAACAACCCTGCTGTGGCTTGCCCCAGGAACCCTTGTCCTGTGCCTGCTTCAGTCCCAGCTGTCCTGCCATGGTGGCCATAACACAGGGTGCCTAGAACCACCTGAACCATACCTACTGCAGCTCCAGCCATCCAACCAGGGTACTATCCACAGAGGGTACTCCAAGCCATACCTGCTTCAGCTTCAGCCACTTTGCCAGGGCAGCCCCAATGTGAGTTCTATTTAATATTTTATATCCCTTTGTTGTTCTCACAAAGGGTTTATCCATTCTTTTCTCAAGTCCAGCTAGCGTCTTTATAACCAATACTTTTAACAGTAACAAATGAAAAATAGACTAGAGGGATTCAGTAGTAGATTAACAGATGCAGAACAGATCAATGATCTGGAAGACAGGGATATGGAAAGCACCCAAGCTAGAGAGAGAGGAAGATAAGGAGGGAGGTAAAGAGAAATAAAGAAAAGAAATGACAATAGGGTAAAGAATCTCTTGGATAACATTAAGCAATCATTCTCATTATAGGGATCTCGGAGGAAAAAGGAGAAAGAATGAAGACAGAAAACTTATTTCAAGAAATAATAGCTGAAAATTTCCCTAACCTGAGAAAGGAAACAGATGTCCAGGTCCAAGAGCCACAGAGAGTTCCAAACAAGATGAACCAAAGCAGGTCTACACCATGACACATAATAATTAAAACGTCAAAGTTTAAAGATAAAGATAGAATTTTGAAATCAGCAAGAGAGAAGCAAACAACTACATACAAGGGAAACACCATGAGGCTATCAGCTGGTTGTTCAGCAGAAACTGTGCAGGCCAAAGAGAGTGAATGAGGTATTCAAAGTGCTAAAAGGAGGAAACCTTCAACCGAGAATACTCTACCTGGCAAGATTATCATTCAAAACTGAAGGAGAGATAGTTTCCCAAACAAAAGTTAAGGCAGTTCATCACACCAAACCAGGATTATGGGAAATGCTAAAGTGATTTCTTTAAGTGGAAAAGACAATAACAAAAAGAAAATTATGAAAGGAAAAAATTTAATGGGCAAAGGCATACACATAGTAAAAGTAATAGATCAATCACTTATAAAGCTAATATGAAGGATAAAACACAAAGTAGTAAAATTATATCTGTGAAAATTAGTTAAGGGATTCACAAAATAAAAAGATGTAAAATATGACATCATATACCCACAACATGAAGGGAGAGGAGTAAAAATGTGCTTTTAGAATGTGTTTGAACTTAAGTGAACATCAACTTAATATAGATTACTACACATTTAAAGTGTTATACATGAACCTCATGGTAAAACTAAAACCTATAATAAATACACAAAAAATAAATAGAAAGTAATACAAGCATTATACCTAAGAAAATCATCGATCCTAAGGGAAAAGAAGAAGAGAAGAAGAGCAGAGAAGACTACAAAAACAACCAGAAAACAATTAACAAACTAGCAATAAGTAAATACATATCAATTATTACTTTGATGTAAATGATCTAAATGCTCCACTCAAAAGATATGGGATGATTGAATGGATGAAAACACAACACTCACCTATATATTGCCTACAAGAGACTCACTTCAGATCTAAAGACACATACAGACTCAGACGAAAGGGGCAGGAAAAGATATTCCATGCAAATGGAAGTTAAAAAAAAAAGCTGCGTAGCAATACTTACGTCACACAAAATAGACTTTAGGACAAAGACTGTTGATGGGAATGCAAACTGTGGAAAACAGTTTGGAGATTCCTCAAAAACCTAAAAATGGAAATACCATATGATCTAGTAAGTCCCCTACTGGGTATTTACATAAAGAAAATAAAAACACTATTTCAAAAAGACATATGCACTCATATGTTTATTTCAGTATTATTTACAATATCCAAGATATGGAAGCACTCTAGGTGCCCATCGATAGATGAATAATGATGTGGTGTATCTATATATATGCAATGGAATATTACTCAGCTGTAAAAAAAAACATTAGGTTTTGCCATTTGCAACAACATGGATGGACCTAGTGGGTATTATGTTAAGTGAAATAAGCCAGAGAGAGAAAGACAAATGCCATATGATTTTGCCTACAGGTAGAATCTAAAACAAGACTAATGAAAAACAAACAACAACAACAACAAAAAACAGAAACAGACCTATAAGTACCAAGAATGAACACATGGTTGCCAGAAGGGAAGAGAGTAGGGGGATGGAAAAAACAGGTAAAGGGAATTGGGAGGTACAAGCTTCCACTTACAGAAAGAGTAAGTCATGGGAATGAAAGGTACAGTGTAAGGGATATAGTCAGTGATATTGTAATACCATTGTATGGTGACAGATGGTAGCTACCCTTTGTTTGAGCACAGACTAACATTCAGAGTTGCTGAATCACTATGTTTTATACATGAAACACTGTATGTCAACTATACTTCAATATAAATAAATAAATAAATAAATAATAATAAAAGAGGAAGAAGTAAGACATTCTCATACAGACAAAAGTGAAAGGAGTTCTACACCATTAGCCTGCCCTATAAGAAAGAGTCAAGGGAATCCTTCAAGTTGAAATGAAAGGATGCTAGACAGTAACTTGAAGCCATATAAAAACATAAAGCCCTCCAGTAAAGGTAAATACATGGACAAATATTTTTTTAAGATTTTTTATTTTATTTTATATTTTATTTTATTTTATTTATTTGAGAGAGAGAGAGAGAAAGAGAGCACAGCAGGCAGAGGGACAGAGCAAGAGGGAGAAACAGACTCACTGCTAAGCAGGGAGCCCAACGCTCCATCCCAGGAGCTCCATCCCAGGACCCCAGGATCATGACCTGAGCTGAAGGCAGACACTTAACCAACTGAGCCACTTAGGCACCCTACATAGACAAATATAATGAAACAATATTATTATAACTTTGTTTTATACTCTTTTTATTTTCCACAATATTTAAAAGACAACTGCACAAAAATAAGTATAAATCTATGTTAATGTGTACACAATATGTAAAAATGTAATATGTGACATCAATAACATAGAGAGGGAGAGAGGCTGAGTTGTAATGGGGTAGCTTTTTGTGAGCAAGATGAAGTTAGGTTGGCATCAATTTAAGATAGATTACCATAAGTTTAGGATGTTACATATAATGCCCATGGTAACCACAAAGAAAATATATGTAGCATATACACAAAAGGAAATAAGGGATTCAGAATGTGTTACTACAAAAATCAACCAAGTAGAAAGGAAGGCAGTAATGAAGGAAATGAGAGCCAAAAAAGCTATAAGACATACAGAAAACAAGTACCAAAATGGCAAATATTCATACTTCCCTATCAGTAGTTATTTTAAATTAAACTCCTCAATCAAAAGATATAAATTTGTAGAATGGATATTTAAAAAAAAAACAGGATCCAACTATATGCTGTCTACAAGAGACTCATTTTAGATCTAAGGACACACATAAGTTGAAAATGAAAGGATGTTATCAGACAAAGGTAACCAAAAGATATCAGGGGTGACTATATCAGAAAAATTAGACTTTAAGTCAGAACTGTTAGAAAGACAAAAAGGACATTATATAGTAACAAAAGGGTCAATTCACTAAGAATATATAATAACTATAAATATATATGCACCAAGCAACCGAAGTGTCCATTGATGGATGGATAAAGAAAATGTGAGATTTATCACACACAGATGTGCACACTCACACGAAATGGAATATTATTCAAACAAAGAAAGGAAATCTTGACATTTGTGACAACATGGATGAAATTTGAGGGCATTATGCTAAGTGAAATAAGTCAGAGAAAGAAAAATACCACATGATCTCACAAGTGAAATCTAAAAAGACTAAAATAAAATAAATAAATAACAAAGAGAAATAAACTCATACAGATAATAGATTGGTGTTTGTCCGGGGATGTGGGTGATAAAATGGGTGAAGGGGGTCAAAAGTTACAAATTTAGTTATAAAATTAAAAAGTCATGGAATGGAATGTACAACATGGTGACTATTGTTAATAATATTGCATTCTATATTCACAAGTTGCTATGAGACTAAATTTTAAAAGTTCTCAACACAAGAAAAAATTGTAACTATGTATGATGATGGATGTTAACAAGACTTATTGTGGTGATCATTTTGCAATATATACAAATATGGAATCATTATGTTGTATACCTAAAACTAATGTACCATGTCAATTATAACTCAAAAAACTACATACACACTAAACATCAGCACTCCTAAATATACGAAACATTGACAGAATTGAAGGGAGAAATAGATAGCTGTACAATCATAGTATAGATTTCAATATTCCACTTTCTTTTTTTTTAAGATTTTATTTATTTATTTGACAGAGACAGAGAGAGCAAGCAGCAGAAGGAGAGGGAAAAGCAGACTCCCTGCTGAGCAGGGAGCCCAATGTGGGACTCAACCCCACAAACCTAGGATCACAACCAAAGGTGAAGGCAGATGCCCAACTGACTGAGCCACTCAGGCACCCCCAATATCCCACTTTCAATAATAGAAAGACCAGGCAAAGAGCTTATCAATAAGAAAGTAGAGAACTTGAACAACCCTGTAGAGCAATTTAACCTAACAGAGAGATACAGAACACTCCAATGAACAGCAACAATAGCAGAATACATTTCTCTCAAGTACACATGGAACATTCTCTAGGTTAGACCATATGTAGACACAAAGCAAGTCTTAATAAACATAAAAAGATTGAAATTATGCAAAGAATTTTTTTTTTTGGTCACAAGGGAATGCAACTAGAAATCAACAGCAGAAAAATAACTGGAAAATTCATTAATATGTGAGAATTTAAAAACACACTCTTAAAACAACAAACGGGTCCAAAAGGAAATTACAAAATATCTTGAGATAAACAAAAATGAAAATAAGCTCCAGTCACTAAGCCACCACTGAGGACAGCAGCCTCTCCCTTTTGCCCCCTGGCTTCTGGACACTCCATACCCCCAATCCACCTTCCCCCACAGCCTCCTTCCACAGGCCATTTCTACTGAAGAAAAGGAATCATATTAGACGAACCATGAGAGATGATGGACTCTGAAAAACAAACTGAGGGTTCTAGAGGGGAGGGGGGTGGGAGGATGGGTTAGCCTGGTGGTGGGTATTGAGGAGGGCACATTCTGCATGGAGCACAGGGTGTTATGCACAAACAATGAATCATGGAACACTACATCTAAAACTAATGATGCAATGTATGGGGATTAAACATAAGAATAAAAAAAAAAAGGAATCATATTATGTCTGCTATCCAGAACCTCCACTCTTTCAACCCCTTTGTTGATGCAAGTAAAGGTGATGATCTGCTTCCTGCTGGCACTGAGGATTTTATCCATATAAGAATGCAACACGGGCGCCTGGGTGGCTCAGTCGGTTAAGCGACTGACTTCGGCTCAGGTCATGATCCTGGAGTCCCTGGATCGAGTCCTGCATCGGGCTCCCTGCTCAGTGGGGAGTCTGCTTCTCCCTCTGACCCTCCTCCCTCTTGTGCTCTCTGTCTCTCATTCTCTCTCTCACAAATAAATAAATAAAATCTTTAAAAAAAAAAAAAAGAATGCAACAGAGAAATGGCAGGAAGACCCATACTACTTTCCAAGGGATCACTGATGATTATGATAAAAAAAGAAACAAGTGAAAGCATTTAAGAAGGAAGTTGCCTGCAATGTTATTTTTATTTTATTTTATTTTATTTTAATTATGTTATGTTAGTCACCATGCATCATTAGTTTTTGATGTGGTGATCCACAATTCACTGTTTTTGTATAACACCCAGTGCTCCATGCAGTACGTGCCCTCCTTAATACCCATCACCGGGCTAACCTGTCCCCCCACGCCCCTCCCCTCTAGAACCCTCAGTTTCTTTCACAGATTCCATAGTCTCTTGTGGTTCAACTCTCCCTCCGATCTCCCCCCCTTCCTTCTCCTAATGTCCTCCATGCTATTCCTTATGTTCCACAAATAAGTGAAACCATACTATAATTTACTTTCTCTGCTTGACTTATTTCACTTAGCATAATCTCCTCCAGTCCCATCCATGTTGATGTAAAAGTTGGGTATTCATCCTTTCTGATGGCTGAGTAATATTCCATTGTATATACGGACCACATCTTCTTTATCCATTTATCTGTTGAAGGGCATCTCGGCTCTTTCCACAGTTTGGCTATTGCGGACATTGCTGCTACGAACATTGGGGTGCATATGGCCCTTCTTTTCACTACATCTGTGTCTTTGGGGTAAATACCCAGAAGTGCAATTGCTGGGTCATAGGGTAGCTCTATATTTAATTTTCTGAGGCACCTCCACACTGTTTTCCAAAGTGGCTGTACCAACTTGCATTCCCACCAACAGTGTAAGAGGGTTCCCCTTTCTCCACAACCTCTCCAACATTTGTTGTTTCTTTCCCTGTCCATTTTTTGCCATTCTAACTGGTATAAGGTGGTATCTCATTGTGGTTTTGATTTGAATTTCCCTGATGGCCAATGATGATGAATATTTTTTCATGTGTCTATTAGCCATTTGTATGTCTTCTTCAGAGAAGTGTCTGTTCATGTCTTCTGCCCATTTTTTGACTTGATTATTTGTTGGGTGTTGAGTTTGAGAAGTTCTTTATAGATCTTGGATACCACCCTTTATCTGTAGTGTCATTTGCAAATATCTTCTCCCATTCTGTGGGTTGCCACTTTGTTTTGTTGACTGTTTCCTTTGTTGTGCAGAAGCCTTTTATCTTGATGAAGTCCCAAAAGTTCATTTTTGCTTCTGTTTCACTAGCTTTGGGAGATGTATCTTGAAAGAAATTGCTGTGGGCAATGTCAGAGAAGTTACTGCCTATGCTCTCCTCTAGGATTTTGATGGATTCCTGTCTCACATTGAGGTCTTTCATCCATTTTGAGTTTATCTTTGTGTATGGTGTTAGAGAATGGTCGAGTTTCATTCTTCTGCATGTGGCTGTCCAATTTTCCCAGCACCATTTATTGAAGAGACTGTCTTTTTTCCATTGCATGTTTTTTCCTGCTTTGTCAAAGATTATTTGACCATAGAGTTGAGGGTCCATATCTGGGCTCTCTATTCTGTTCCATTGGTCTATATGTCTGTTTTTGTGCCAGTACCATGCTGTCTTGGGGATCACAGCTTTGTAATATAGTTTGAAATCGGGCAATGTGATGCCCCCAACTTTGTTTTTCTTTTTCAACATTTCCTTGGCGATTCGGGGTCTTTTCTGATTCCATACAATTTTTAGGATTGTTTGTTCCAGCACTTTGAAAAATGTCATTGGAATTTTGATCGGGATGACTTTGAAGGTATAGATTGCTCTGGGTACATAGACATTTTAACAATGTTTATTCTTCTGATCCATGAGCATGGAATATTTTTCCATCTTTTTGTGTGTTTTTCAGTTTCTTTCATGAGAGTTCTGTAATTCCTAGAGTATAGATCTTTCACCTCTTTGGTTAGGTTTATTCCGAGGTATCTATGGTTTTTGGTGTTATTGTAAGTGGAATCATTTCTCTAATTTCTCTTTCTACAGTTGCGTTGTTAGTGTATAAGAAAGCAACTGATTTCTGTGCATTGATTTTGTATCCTGCCACATTACTGAATTCCTGTATGAGTTCTAGTAATTTGGTGGTGGAGTCTTTTGGGTTTTCCACATAAAGTATCATGTCATCTGCGAAAAGAGAGAGTTTGACTTCTTCTTTGCCAATTTGAATGCCTTTTATTTGTTGTCTGATTGCTGTTGCTAGGACTTCTATTACTATGTTGAACAATAGTGGCAAGAGTGGGCATCCTTGACGTGTTCCTGATCTTAAGGGAAAGGCTCTCAGCTTTTCCCCATTGAGGATGATATCTGCTGTGGGTTTTTCAAAGATGGATTTTATGAACTTGAGGAATGTTCCCTCTATCCCTATACTCTGAAGAGTTTTAATCAGGAAAGGATGCTGTATTTGTCAAATGCTTTTTCTGCATCAATTGAGAGGTCCATATGGTTCTTCTCTCTCCTCTTATTAATGTGTTCTATCACATTGATTGATTTGCGAATGTTGAACCACCCTTGCATCCCAGGGATAAATCCCACTTGGTCGTGGTGGATGATTCTCTTAATGTATTGTTGGATCCTATTAGCTAGGATTTTGTTGAGGATTTTGGAATCCATATTCACCAGGGATATCGGTCTGAAATTCTCCTTTTTGATGGGGTCTTTGCCTGGTTTGGGGATTAAGGTAATGCTGGCCTCATAGAATGAATCTGGGAGCTTTCCTTCTGTTTCTATTTTTTGAAACAGCTTCAGTAGAATAGGTATTATTTCTTCTTTGAATGTTTGGTAGAATTCCCCAGGGAATCCATCAGGCCCTGGACTCTTGTGTTTTGGGAGGTTTTTGATCACTGCTTCAATCTCGTTAGTGATTATTGGCCTATTCAGGTTGTCAATTTCTTCCTGTTTCAGTCTTGGCAGCTTATAGGTTTCCAGGAAGGCCTCCATTTCATCCAGATTGCTCAGTTTATTGGCATATAGTTGTTGATAATAATTTCTAATAATTGTTTCTATTTCCTTAGTGTTAGTCGTGATCTCTCCCCTTTCATTCATAATTTTATTAATTTGGGTCCTTTCTCTTTTCTTTTGGATAAGTCTGGCCAGTGGTTTATCGATCTTATTAATTCTTTCAAAGAACCAACTTCTGGTTTCATTTCTACTGTGTTTCTGGTTTCTAATTCATTGATCTCTGCTCTAATCTTAATTATTTCTCTTCTAATGCATGGTTAGGCATCGTTTGTTGCTTTTTCTCTAGTTCTTTAAGGTGTAGAGTTAGTTGGTGAATACGGGATTTTTCTGTTTTTTGAGCAAGGCTTGGATGGCTATGTATTTTTCCCTTAGGACAGCCTTGGCAGTATCCCATAGGTTTTGGACCAATGTGTTTTTGTTCTCATTGGTTTCACATGAATCGTTTAAGTTCTTCTTTGATTTCCTGGTTGACCCAAACACTCTTGAGCAGAGTGGTCTTTACCAAGTGTTTGAATTTCTTCTAAATTTTTTCTTTTGATTGAGTTCCAGTTTTAAATCATTATGCTCTGAGAGTATGCAGGGAATAATCTCAATCTTTTGGTATCGGTTGAGACCTGATTTGTGACCCAGTATGTGGTCTATTCTGGAGAAAGTTCCATGTGCGCTCGAGAAGAATGAGTTTTCTGTTGTTTTAGGGTGGAATGTTCTATATATATCTATGAGGTCCATCTGGTCCAGTGTGTTATTCAAAGCTCGTTTCCTTGTTGATTTTCTGCTTAGATGATCTGTCTATTGCTGAGAGTGAAGTATTGAGGTCCCCTACAATTAATGTATTGTTATCAATAGGACTACTTTGGTTAATAGTTGGCTTATGTAGATGGCTGCTCCCATGTTGGGGGCGTAAATGTTTACAATTGTTAGATCTTCTTGTTGGATGACCCTTTAAGAATGATACAGTGTCCTTCTGTGCCTCTAACTACAGTCTTTAGTTTAAAATCTAATTTGTCTGATACAAGAATTGCTACCCCAGCTTTCTTTTGAGGTCCATTGGCATGGAAGATGGATCTCCATCCCTTCACTTTCAGTCTGGTTGTATTTTTAAGTTCAAAATGAGTCTCTTGTAGACAGCATATGGATGGGTCCTGTCTTTTTATCCAATCTGCAACCCTGTGCCATTTTATGGGAGCATTTAGGGCGTTCACATTGAGAGTGATTATTGAAAGATATGAATTTATTGTCATCTTGTTGCCTGTGAAGACCTTGTTTTTATAGGCTGTCCCTGTAAATTTCTGTTGTATATCACTTTTGGGGTCTTTCTCCTTTTGTAGAACCCCCCTTAATATTTCTTGCAGGGCCGGCTTAGCGGTCACATATTCTTTCAGCTTCTGCCAGTCTTGGAAGCTCTGCATCTCTCCATCCATCCATTCTAAATGACAGCCTTGCAGGATAAAGTATTCTTGGCTGCATGTTCTTCTCGTTTAGTACCCTGAATATGTCTTGCCAGGCCTTTCTGGCTTGCCAGGTCTCTGTGGATAGGTCTGACATTATTCTGATGTTCCTTGCTCTGTACATAAGGAATCTCTTCCCCCTAACTGTCCTTAAGATGATTTCCTTGGTGGGACACCTGGGTGGCTCAGTTGGTTAGGCGACTGCCTTCGGCTCAGGTCATGATCCTGGAGTCCCGGGATCGAGTCCCGCATCAGGCTCTCTGCTCAGCAGGGAGTCTGCCTCTCCCTCTGACCCTCCCCCCCCCTCATGCTCTATCTCATTCTCTCTCTCAAATAAATAAAAAATAAAAAAATCTTTAAGATGATTTCCTTGGTTCTAAGATTTGCGAGTTTTACTATTACATGCCAGGGTGTTGGCCTGTTTTCCTTGATCTTAGGAGGGGTCCTCTCTGCCTCTAAGACGTGAATGTTTGTTTCATTCCCCAGATTAGGGAAGTTCTCAGCTACGATTTGCTCAAATACATCTTCTAGTCCTCTCTCTCTCTCCACTCCCTCCGGGATTCCAATGATTCTGACATTGGAACGCTTCATGGTGTCACTTATTTCTCTGATTCTATTTTCATGGATTCTGAGATGTTTTTCCCTGGACTCCTCTTTTCCCTTTTTATCTATTAAATTGTCTTCCAGGTCACTAATTTGTTCTTCTGCCTCACTTACCCTAGCTGTTCAATTATCTAGATTAGATTGGATCTCATTGATAGCATTTTTAAGTTCTGCCAATTCAGCTTTCATTTCTGCCCTTAGAGACTCTATGTTGCCATTAATTGATTTCTAGCTATTGTCTTCACAATTGCTAGCCTGAATTCCATCTCCGACATCTTGGTTATATCTGCATCCATTTGTAAATCTGCAGCATAAGTCATAATCTCTGAGTCTTTCCTATTTTGGGGGTTCCTCCTCCTAGTCATTCTGTTGAGGGGTGGTTGAGGGAATGTATAGAGTCCAAATTATTGACCACAACCCAAGCAAGGTGCACCTGTTTTCTTGGGACCTTAGGGCTGCTGGCCTCTCGTTCTCCCAGCCTCTCTTCTGGGGGAGGGGCCTGCCACGTTGTTACTCAGGCAACCCTGTTTGGGCAGAGTTGCCCTGCCCCCCTGTGGTGGGGGATGGTCTCAGTGAAAACCGGTTTTTTGGGGCTTTTGTTCTCTGGCGGCTTTCCCTGGTGGCTTTCCATGTCTCTTCCGAGAGTCAGAGCAGAAGAGACCATTTCTAACCCTCTGCTTCAGAGCAGAGAGATCACAGTCTATTCTTCAGTGAGTTCTCCAGGCCACACTATCTCTGTTTCTGTCCGTGCTGCTATAAACTGCAGTGTCCTGGGTTGTGCGCCCCTCCTCAACGCTCCCAGTCCTGCCTCCAGGTCAGGGCACGTCTCTGCCCTTTGTGCTTCTAAAACTGCCAGCTGCTCCCACTTCGCAGGCATGACCCCCACCGCTCCAGGTTTCCGTCAGGGGGCTGCCCTAAAGTCCTTTCCCCACTGCTACTGGTCTGCAAGTCTGTGCCCCATCCCCAGCGTGTGAGGCTGTGGCTCACTGGCGGTGTAGGATCCCCACAGCCAGGCACCCTCCCACTGCTGTTTATCCTCTGATATCTGCCCGTGGAATCATGGCTCCCCACTTCATACCTCAAAACCAACCACCTGTGATATTCTATTTGTAGAGATCCAGATCTTCTTACATCTCAGGCTGATTTTGTGGGTGCTCAGAGTGGTCTGGTAGATATCCAGCTCAATTCTGGGGACTGGTTGGAATAGGGTCCCCTACTCCTCTGCCATCTTTTCCCCCCTCCTGCAATGGTATTGTAATTGAGCACCCAGAATATAAAGAAGTAGTTCAGCTACAAGGTGACCGGCATGAGGACACATGCCAGTTCCTCCTAGAGAATGGACCAGCTAAGGATGACCAGCTGAAGGTTCACGGGTTCGTGGGTTTTAAGAGCTTCTGGCTCACAGAAGCTTAAGTGAGAATTTCTTTGCAATGAGTAGAATTTCCCTTCTGTCCCTTGTCACAAGTTTAAAAACCTCACAGCTTATAGGTTTGTAACCATTTGGGGTCTGCTTTTAACTTGGACTAGTGTAACTCCTTCCTGCAATAAGCTGAAAAGAAACTGAAGTCCCTCTTTTATTTTTTTTAAGATTTTATTTATTTATTTGACAGAGAGAGCGAGACAGCATGAGAGGGAACACAAGCAGGGGGCGTGGGAGAGGTAGAAGCAGGCTTCCAGCCAAGCAGGGAGCCCGATGTGGGGCTCGATCCCGGGACCCTGGGATCATGACCTGAGCCGAAGGCAGTCACTTAACCAACTGAGCCACCCATGCGCCCCTGAAGTCCCTCTTTTAAACAGGGGTCAAGCATTAGGTACCTGGCAGTGTCCAACCTGAAACCAAGCAGTAATGTGATGTTTAGGCCAAGCCCACAGCCCCAAGATCACAGACAGCTATGTCTGGTCAGAAGCTCCTTGGCTCTCCCTCAGTTCAAAATGTTACCACCTGAACAGCCCATGGTGAAGCTGAGAGGACAGGATGGGGTAAGACCACAATGGGAGCTGTGCTGCTAGAAGGAGTCATTGGTAGTCAAAGACAGATCCCTGGTGTCTCCAACCTGACCAGCTAGGCAGAGCTTAGAACAGCCAGCGTTCCTCTAGTGAGGTGTGATAATGCATCTGGCTTGCCACCAAGGTCTTTTTGACCAGACATATCCTAGCTAATCGATGTCCAAACACCAGAATGTGAGGCCAAACTTCTACCAGAGTTAAACTTTTGACAAGGGAACAAACTTCAAACTGATGTAACAGTCATGTATCTAGCTGCAGAGCTTGCAATTTACTAGCAACAACTGCCCAATTCCATGAGAATATGCCAAAAACTTATGGGATGCAGTGAGAGCAATGGTAACAGGGAAATTTATTGGTGGAAATGCTTACATTAAAAAAGAGGAAAGGTTTCAAATCAATAACCTAAATTTGTACTTTAACTAGAAAACAAGAATGAAATAAAACAAAATCTAGCAGGAGTAAGGAAATACTAAAGACTAGAACAGAGATAAATAGACTGACAAAGAAAAAAGAGGGAAGAACCAAATTAACTACCACAAAAATAAAAGAGGAAATGTTACTCCCAATTTTACAGAAATAAAAAGGACTGTAAGAGAGTATCATAAATACTTGTATGCCAATAAATTGGATAGAATGGACAAATTTCTAGAAATACAAAGTCTACCAGGATAGAATCATGAGGAAATAGAAAATCTGAATAGACCTATAATTAGTCAGGAGATTGAATAAGTAATCAAAAATCTCCCAAAAAGAAAACCCAGGGCCAGATGGCTTCCCTAGTAAATTCTACCAAACATTTACAGAAGAATCAACACCAAACCTTTTCAAATTTTTCCAAAGCATTGAAGAGGAACAGTTGCTAACTCATTCTGAGACCAGCATTACTTGGATACCAAAGCCAAACACAGACACTACAAGAAAACTATAAACCAATATCCCGAATGATATTGATGCAAAATCCTCAACAAAATACTAGCAAATTGAATTCAACAGCGTATTAAAAGGATTATGCACCACAACTGGACTGGACTGAAAGATGGTTTAACATATAAAAATCAATCAATGTAATACACTAGATTAACAGAATGAAGAACATCACATGATCATCTCAATTGATGCTGAAAAAGCATTTAACAGGGTGCCTGGGTGGCTGAGTCAGTTGGGTGTCCAGCTCTTGGTTTCAGCTCAGGTCATGATCTCAGGGTTGGGAAATCGAGCCCCATGTCAGGCTCCATGCTCAGTGTGGAGTCAGCTTGGGATTCTCTCTCTCTCTCTGCCCCTCCTCACTGCTCGCTCTCTCCCTCTCTCATAAATAAATAAATAAAATCTTTTAAAGAAAAAGAAAAAGCAGATGCCTGGGTGGCTCAATCAGTTAAGCATCCGACTCTTGATCTTGGCTCAGGTCTTGATCTCAGGGTTGTAATTTCAAGCATTGGGCTCCACAATGGGTATGGAGCCTACTTTTTTAAAGAATGCATCCAATTTGGAAAGGAAGACATAAAATTAGTTTTGTTCACAGATGATATGATCTTACATGCAGAAAATCCTGAAGATTAAAAAAAAAACCAAAACCCTGTTAGAACTAATATATGAATTCAGAAAAATAGTAGGATACAAAGTCAAAACACAAAATTCAGTTGCATTTTTATACACTAACAATGAACAATATGAAAAGGAAATTACAAAAACAATTCCATTTATAGTAACATCAAAAGGAGTACAATACTGAGAATTAACTCAACCAAGGAAGTGAAATGCTTGTACATTGAAAACTACGAAGCATTGCCAAAAGAAATTAAAGACATATACATGAAAATACATCCCATGTTCATGGGTTGGAAGACTTAATATTATTAATATATCAATAACACCAAAGTAATTTACAGTTTCAACACAATCCCTATCAAAATCCTAAGAACACTTTTTGCAGAACTAGAAAATCTGTCCTAAAATTCATATGAAATCTCAAGGGGCCCTGAATAGCCGAAAACAACCTTGAAAAAGAAGAACAAGATTTGAGGCCTCACATTCCTGATTTCAAAACATATTATGGGGCACCTGGGTAGCTTAGTCGGTTAAGCATCTGCCTTCGGCTCAGGTCATGATCCCAGGGTGCTGGGATCGAGTCCCACATCGGGCTCCCTGCTCGGCGGGGAGTCTGCTTCTCCCTATCCCGCTCCCCCTGCTTGTGTTCCCTCTCTCACTGTCTCTCTGTCAAATAAATAAATAAAATCTTAAAAAAAAAAAACATATTACAAAATTATAGTAATTGAAACAGTGTGGTAATGGCATAAATACAGACATCTAGGCCAAAGGAATAGGATAAAGAGACCAGAAATAAACCCCCTTGTATATGGTTAAATGACTTTTGACAAAGGTGCCAAGATAATTCAATGGGAAAATGACAGTCTTTTCAATAAGTGGTGTTTAGAAAACTGGATATCCACATGCAAAAGAACAAAACAGGGCCCTTACCTTACACCATATACAAAAATTACTCAAAATAGATCAAGACTTAAACATAAGAGCCAAAACTACAAAACTATTGGAAGAAAACACAGAGGAATTTATGACATTGGATTTGGTAATGATATTTGAAATACAACACCAGAATCAAAGTCAACAAAAGAAAAAATAAATTGGGCTTCATTAAAGTGAAAGCTCTTATGCCTCAAAGATACTAACAACAGAGTGAAAATGCAACCCATGGAGCAGGAGAATATATTTGCAAGCCATATATCTGATAAGGAATTAATATCTAGAATATATAAATAATTAGCACAACTCAACAACACACACACACACAAAACCTCAATCGCAAAATGAGCAAAGGATGTGAATAGACATTTTTCTGAAGAAGATATGCAAATACTAATAAGAACATGACCAGATGCTCAATATCATTAGTCATAACAGAAATGCAAATCAAAACCACAGTGAGATACTATTTCACACCCATCAGGGTGGCTATGATTAAAATAAAAATGAAATGAAATGAAATGATAAAATACCCAGAAAATAGCAAGTGTCAGAATGTAGAGAAATTGGAACCCTTGCTGGTGGGAATGTAAAATAGTGCAGCTTCTATGGAAAACAATACAATGGTTCCTCAAAAAATTAAACATAAAATTACTATATGATCCAGCAATTCCACTTCTGGGTATTTATCCAAAAGAACTGAAAGCAGGGACTTGAACAGATACTTTTGTTCCCGTGTTCATTACAGCACTAGTCACAGTAGCCAAAAAGTAGAAACAATCTAAGTGTTCATCAGCAGATGAATGGATTAAAAAAATATGGTCAATACATGCAAAGGAATAGTATTTTGCCTTTAAAAGGAAGGAAATTCTGATTCATGCTACAATATGATAAAATTCAAAGGAATTATGCTAGATGAAATAAGCTGAAAGGACAAATACTGTATTGTTTCACTAATATGAAATATCCAGAATAAGCAAATTTTAAAAGACAGAAAGTAGAAGAGTGGTCTCCAGGGGCTGTTATGCTCAGCATAACACTCTCTAGCTCCATCCATGTCATTGCAAATGGCAAGTGGTCTCCACTGGCTCCTCCAGTGGGAGGAGAATGGGGAGTTTTTGTTTAATGGATATAGAGTTTCAGTTTGGAAAGATGAAAAAGCTCTGAAAACGGATGGCAATGGTTGCAGAACAATGTAGATGTACTTAATGCCACAGAGCTGTACACTTAAAAATGGTTAAAATAGTAAATTTTATGTTACATACACTTCACCACAATAAAAAATATTTTTTAATTCTTCACCAAATCCAAAGTCATCTAGATTTTCCGTTTCCTTCTAGAACTTTTATACTTTTGTGTTTTACATTTAAGCCTGTGATCTATTTTGAGTTAATTTTCATGATAGGTACGAGGTGTGTGTTTAGGTTCTCTTTTTGCATATGGACATCTAATTGTGCCAGCGCCATTTGTTGAAAAGACAGTTATTTCTCCATTGAATTGTCAGCCCTTTCTTTTTTATAAAAGATCAGTTGACTACATTTGATTGTATCTATTTCTGGGCTGTCTGTTCTGTTCCCCTGATTTATGCATCTATTCTTTTGACAACACTATCTTTTGCTATCTTGATTATTGTAGTTTTATAGTTAGTCCTGAAATTGGGTATTGAGTCCTCCAACTTTGTTCTTATTTAGTATTATATTGGCTATTCTAGGTCTTCTGCCTTTCCATGTAGATTTTAGAATCAGTTTGTTGATATCTACAAAATAGCTTATTGGGGTTTTGATTGGGATAGTGTTGAATGTATAAATTGACATACATATTGACATCTTAACAATATTGCATCTTCCAATCCATGAACATGGAATATATATTTATTTAGATCTTCTTTTATCCCATCAAAGTTGTGAAGTTTTCCTTATATAGATCTTTTTTATTTCAAGTTTTTATTTAAATTCTAGCTAACATATAGGGTAAAATTGGTTTCAGGTGTAGAATTTAGTGCTTCATCACTTATGTATAATACCCAGTGCTCATCACAAGTGCCCTTTTTTTTATTTTTTATTTTTTTAAGATTTTATTTATTTATTTGACAGGGAGACACAGCGAGAGAGGGAACACAAGCAAGGGGAGTGGGAGAGGGAGAAGCAGGCTTCCCGCGGAGCAGGGAGCCCGATGCGGGGCTCGATCCCAGCACCCGGGGATCATGACCTGAGCCGAAGGCAGATGCTTAACCTACTGAGCCACCCAGGCGCCCCACACAAGTGCCCTTCTTAATACCCTTCACCCATTTAGCCCACCCCCCCCACCTCCATCCATCAACCCTGGGTTTGTTCTCTATCATAAAGAATCTCTAATGGTTTGCTTCCCTCTTTTTTTCCATTCCCCTATGTTCATCTGTTTTGTTTCTTAAATTCCACGAGTGAAATCATATGGTGTTTGTCTTCTCTGACTTATTTTGCTCAGCATAACACTCTCTAGCTCCATCCATGTCATTGCAAATGGCAAGAATTCATTCTTTTTGATGGCTGAATAATATTCCATTATATATATATATATATATATATATATATATATATATATGCATACACACACACACACACACACACACCACATCCTCTTTATCCATTCATCAGTCTACGGACACTTTCTCTTTCCATAGTTTGGCTATTGTTGATAATGCTGCTATAAACATTGGGGTGCATGTGCCCATTCAAATCAGTATTTTTGTATCCTTTGGATAAATACCTAGTAGTGCAACTGCTGGGTCATAGGGTAGTTCTATGTTTAACTTTTTGAGGAACCTCCATACTGTTTTCCAAAGTGGCTTCACCAGTTTGCATTCCCACCAACAGTGTAAGAGGGTTCACCTTTCTCCACATCCTCACCAACATCTGTTGTTTCCTGTATTGTTAATTTTAGCAATTCTGACAGGTGTGAGATGGAATCTCCTTGTGGTTTTGATTTGTATTTCCCTGATGATGAGTGATGTTGAGCATCTTTTCATGTGTCAGCAATCTGTATGTCTTCTTTAGGAAAATGTCTGTTCATGTCTTCTGCCCATTTCTTAACTGGGTTATTTATTTTGGAGGTGTTGAGTTTGATAAGTTCTTTATAGATTTTGGATACTAACCCTTCATCAGATATGTCATTTGCAAATATCTTCTCCCATTCTGCAGATGACATGATACTCTACGTAGAAAACCTGAAAGACTCCACCAAAAAATTGCTAGAACTGATACACAATTTCAGCAAAGTCACAAGATATAAAATCAACATACTGGGGCACCAGGGTAGCTCAGTCCATTAATTGTCTGCCTTCGGCTCAGGTCATGATTCCAGGCTCTGAGATCAAGCCCCACGTCAGGCTTCCTGCTCAGCAGGGAGTCTGCTTCTCCCTCTCCCTCTACCTCTCCCCCCAGCTTGTGCTCTTTCTCTCACTAATTCACTCTCTCTCAAATAAATAAATAAAACCTTTAAAAAAATAAAATCAACATGCAGAAATCTGTTGCATTTCTATACACCAATAATGAAGCGGCAGAAAGAGAAATCAAGCAATCAATCCATTTATAATTGCACCCAAAACTGTATGATACCTAGGAATAAACCTAACCAAAGAGGTAAAAGATCTGTATTCTGAAAACCATAGAACACTTATGAAAGAAATTAATGAGGACACAAAGAAATAGAAAAACATTCCATGCTCATGGATTGGAAGAACAAACATTGTTAAAATGTCTATACTTCCCAAACCAATCCACACATTTAATGCAATCCCTAACAAAATACTACCTATATAGATCTTAATTTTATCAGATATCAATTTTTGTATGCTACTTTAAATGGCATTGCTTTTTTATTAAATTTCAAATTCCCAGTGTTTATTGCTGGTATATAGGAAAGCAATTGACTTTTGTATACTAACCTTGTATCTTGAAACCTTGCTATACCTGTTTATTAGTTCCAGGAGTTTTATTGGGGGGGGGTTGGTTGGTTGATTCTTTGGGATTTTCTACACAATCATTTCTGTGGAAAAAAATTCTGTTTCTTCCTTTTCAATCTGTATATACTGGATTTCCAGTATAATGGGAATGTAAATGCTAAAAGACAACAGTCTTACCTTGTTCTCCTCTTAGGAGGAAAGTGTCCAGATTTTCACCATTAACCTTTGATGCTAACTGTAGTGTTTGTTTAATAAGTCTTTAGAGTAGTTTTAGGTTCACAACGAAATTGAAGGGAAGGTATAGAGATTTCCCATATATTCCCTGCCCCAACACATGGGGAGCCTCCATCATTATCAACATTCCCAACCAGAATGGTACCTTTTTAATAATTGATGAGCCTACATTGACACATCATGATCACCCAAATTCCATAGTTTACATTATGGTTCACTCTTGGTGTTGTACATCTACAGATTGGGACAAAAGTGTAATGACATGTATCCATCCCTATAATATCATAGAGTATTTTCACTGCCCTGAAAATTCTCTGTGATCCACCTATTCATCCCTTCCTATCCCCAACCCCTGGCAACCACTAAAATTTTTACTGTCTCCATAGTTTTGCCCTTCCCAGAATTTTAGCTGAAATCATACAGTATGCCATTTTTTGGTTGGCTTCTTTTACTTAATAATATGTATTTAAGGTTTCTCCATATCTTTTCATAGCTTGATGGCTCATTTGTTTAACACTGAATAATATTCCATTGTCTGGATGTACCACAATTTATCTATTCACCTACTGAAAGAAATCTGGGTTGCTTCCAAGTTTTGTCAATTATAAATAAAGCTGCTTGAAATATCATATGCAGGTTTTTGTTTTCAACTCCTATGGGTTAAATACCAAGGAGGACAATTGCTGGATGATATGGTAAGAGTCTGTTTAGTTTTGTGAGAAACCACCAAACTGTCTTTCAAAGTGGCTGTACCATTTTGCATTCCCACCAGCAGTAAAGGATAGTTCCTGTTACTCCACATCCTCAGCTCCACATCCAACCAGCATTTGGTGTTGTCAGTGTTCCAGATTTTGGCCATTCTAATGAGTGTGTAGCAATATTTCATTGTTGTTTTAATTTGCATCTTCCTGATGATACATGATGTGGAGCATCTTTTCATATGCTTTTCATTTACCATCTATATATCTTCTTTAGTGAGGTATCTGTTAAGATCTTTGTCCCATTTTTTAATCCAGTTATTTATTATTGTTGAGTTTTAAGAGTTCTTGTGTATTTTGGATAACAGTCCTTCATAAATGTGTCTTTTACAAATATGTTCTCCCGGTCTGTGGCTTGTCTTCTAATCATCTTGACATTATCTTTCACAAAGCAGAAGTTTTTAATTTCAATGCAGTCCAGCTTATCAATTATTTATTTCATGGATTGTGACTTTGGTGGTATATCTGAAAGAAAATCACAATACCCAAGATCACCTAGGTTTTCCCCTAGGTTATCTTCTAGGAATTTAAGTTTTGCATTTTATATGTAGGTCTGTGATCCATTTATGTTAATTTTTATGAAGGGTGTAAGGTCTATGTCTAGATTTTTTTTTTTTTTTGCATGTGGATGTCCAGGACCATTTGTTGAAGACTATCTTTGCTCCATTTCATTGCCTTTGCTCCTTTGTAAAAGATCATTTGACTATGTTTATGTAGGTCTATTTCTGAGCTCTCTATTCTGTTCCATTATCTACTTGTCTATGATTTCACCAACACCACACTGTCTTAGTTACTGTAGCTTTGTAGTAAGTCTTGAAGTCAGGTGGTGTCAGTCCTCCAACTTCGTTCTTCTTAAATATTGTGTTGGCCATTCTGGGTCTTTTGTCTCTTCCCATATAAACTTAAAATTGTTGATATTTACAAAATAACTTGCTGAGATTCTAAGTGGGATTGCATGGACTCTATAGATCAAGTTGGGAAGAACTGACCTCTTTTGTTTGTTTTATTTAAATTCAAGTTAGTTGATAAATAGTGTATTATTAATTTCAGTGTAGAATTTACTGATTCATCTGTTGCTTATAACACCCAGTGCTCATTACATCAAATGCCCTCCTTAATGCTCATCACCAGTTACCCCATCCCCCCACCCACCTCACCTCCAGCAACCCTCAGTTTGTTTCCTATTGTTCAGCATCTCTTATGGTTTGTCTCCATCTCTATTTTTATCTTATTTTATTTTTCCTTCCTTTCTCCTATGTTCATCAGTTTTGTTTCCTGAATTCCACATATGAGTGAAATCATATGGTATGTCTTTCTCTGACTGATTTATTTTGCTTAGCATAATACACCCTAGTTCTATCCATGTCATTGCAAATGATTTCATTCTTTTTGATGGCTGAGTTATATTCCATTGTATATATACACCACATCTTTATCCATTCATCTGTTGATGGATATCTGGATTCTTTCCATATTTTGGTTATTGTGGACATTGCTGCTATAAACATCAGGGTGCATGTGCCCCTTCAAATCACTATTTTTGTATCCTTTGGGTAAATTCCTAGTAGTGCAATTGCTGGGTCATAGGGTGGTTCTGTTTTTAACTTTGTGAGGAACCTCCATACTATTTTCCAGAGTGGTTGCACTAGTGTGCATTCTTACCAACAATGTAAGAAGCAAGTTGGGAAGAACCGACATCTTGACAATACTGAGTCTTCCTATCCATGAATATGCAGTATCTCTTCACTTACTTAGGATATGCATCAGTTTTTTGTTTTTTGTTTGTTTGTTCTTTTTTAAGAGGGCTCCATGCTGGGCATGGAGCCCCGTGTGGGGCTTGAACTCACAACCCTGAGATCAAGACCTGAGCTGAGATCAAGAGTTGGACACTTAATCAACAGAGCCAACCAGGCACCCCTGATGTGCATCAGTTTTGCGATTTTCCTCATATAGATCTTATACATCTTCCTTTAGATTTATACCTAAGTATTTCATTTTGGGCAGTACTATGTAAATGGTAATGTGTTTTTAATTTCAAATTCTACTTGTTCAGTTCCAGTATACAGGAAAGCAATAGATTTTTTAACCTTGTGCCCTGCAACTCTGCCATAATTGCTTATTAGTTCCAGGATTCTGTTGTTGATTCTTTTGGGTTTTCTACATAGACAGTCACATCAGCTGCAGACAGTGACATTTTTTCCCAATATGCAGTACCTTTTTTTAAAATATTTTATTTATTTGTTTGTCAGAGAAAGGGAGCATGTGCCTACACAAGCAGGGGGAGTGGCAGGCAGAAGGAGAAGCAGGCTCCACACTAAGCAACGAGCCCAATGTGGGACTCAATCCCAGCACCCTGGGATCATGACCTGAGCCGAAGGCAGACGCTTAACTGACTGAGCCACCCAGGCGTCCCAGACAATGATATTATTATTTCTTCCTTCCCAATCTATCTTTTGTTTCCTTGTGTTGTCTTATTGCACTAACTAGAACCTCCAGTGCACTGTTGAAAAGGAATAATGAGAGGAGTCATCCTTGCCTTGTTCCTGTCTTAGTGGGAAAGCTTCAAGTTTCTCACTTGATGTTAACTTTAAGGGTTTTTTTAAAAATACATGTAGATATTCTTTATCAAGTTGAAGACACTCTCCTCTGTTCCTAGTTTCCCAAGAGTTTTTATCATGAGTGGGTGTTGGGCTATAGGTTTTATGTATGTCCTTCACCAAGTTAGAAAATTCCCCTCTGTTACCAGTTTGCTGGGTTTTTATCATGAATACGTATTGGATTTTTGTCAAATGCTTTTTCTCCATCAGTTGATATGGCTCTCTGATTTTTATTCTTTTATTCTTTATAGTATGGAGGTTCCTCACAAAGTTAAAAATAGAACCACCCTACGACCCAGCAATTGCACTACTAGGAATTTACCCAAGGGATACAAAAATAGTGATTTGAAGGGGCACGTGCACCCTAATGTTGGTGGATTAATTAATTAATTAAAAAGTTGAATCAGGGGCGCCTGGGTGGCTCAGTGGTTAAGTGTCTGCCTTCGGCTCAGGTCATGATCCCAGGGTCCTGGGATGGAGCCCCGCATCGGGCTCCCTGCTCAGTGGGAGGCCTGCTTCTTCCTCTCCCACTCCCCCTGCTTGTGTTCCCTCTCTCATTGTGTCTCTCTCTGTCAAATAAATATTTTTTTAAAAAAGTTGAATCAGCCTAATATAGCTGGAATAAGTCCCACTTGGTTGTGGTGTATAACTCACTGTTGAATCAATTTGCATCTATGCTCATGAGAGATGCTGCTCTATAGTTTTGGGGGGTTTTTTATCTTGTTTTAGTATTAGGGTAGTGTTGGCCTCACAGAATGAGTCAAAAATTGCTTCCTCTGCTTCTATTTTCTGGAAGAGATTGTGGAGAATTGGTATCATTTCTTCCTTAAATGTTTGGTAGAACTCACCAGTGAAACCATCTTGGTCTGGTGCTTTCTTTCCTTCTTTTGGAACGTTATTTATTATTGCTTCAATTTCTTTAATTGTATAAGCAATTCAGATTACCTATTTTTCTGTGAGAGTTTTTGTAGTTTGTGTCCTTCAATGGATAGTCCCTTTCATCTAAGGTATCAAATTGTAAGCACAGAGGTGTTGGTAGTGTTCCTTTGTTACCTTTTTTATCACTAGTGATGACCTTTCTTTCATTACTGATATTACAGATTGGTATGTCTTTTTTTTCTTAGTTTGGCTAAAGCTTTATCAATTTTACTGACATGTTCACAAGCTTTTGGCTTTGTTGATTTTCCTCTATTGTTTTCAGTTTTATTGATTTCTGCTCTAATTTCTATTATTTCTTTTCTTCTGCTTGCTTTGGCCTTCAACTCCTCTTCTTTTTCTAGCTCCCTGAGGTGGACACTTAGATTATTGATTTTAGATATTTTTTCTTTTCTAAAATATGCATTTAATGCTACTAAATTCTCTCTAAATACTGCTTTTGTTCCCTCCCCCAATTTTTGATGTTTTAAGTTCATTCAATTCCAAGTGTTGTTTTTTTTTTCATTTCTTGTGATTTCTTAAACCGATGGGTTCTTTAGAAGTGTGTTGGTTTCCAAATATTGGGGGATTTTCCCTTCTTTATATTTTAGAAATTAAGCATTGGCCTTAAAGTGCTACAAAGCTGTACTTTTTATCAAATAAGAACCAGAAATTACTTTTAGAGTGGCATGGATTTGGAGCACTCATACTGTACAACTTTTCCTTTGAAAACTTTCTAAGAAAATGCCACTTAACTACTTCATACCAGACAACAAAGCAGAAGAAAAATGCCTATAAGACCCCAGAACACCTTCTACGTGCCACATACAGCCCAGAGTGCTGTGGTCACAAAGGGGTCAGTCCAATATAATCATTAATTTTGAAAGATTGATATTTCTACTTCATAGACAATAACATCCTTGCAGTTCAGCCAACCAGGCCTAGGCCAGGGTGAAGAAAAATCAGATTATTCATGGCTTACTTTCTTAAGTGAATTCCACTTTCCTTCTTACTACAGGAAATTCCAAACAATAAGAAAAGCCAAAGTAAAGAAATTAGGGAAAGGAAGAAGAAATAGTTATGACCTAATAAAAAACAACAACAAAATGAGTATCATCTTGATTACATAAAACCTGCTTTAAACTTTCTGAGCAGGCTGAGCTTTTTGGTCTTTAATTACAAGTACTGTACCAACACAGCAATTACAAGGAACTGCCTTCCCATGTCATGGCAGCATTGGGTGTAAGTCCCATCATCAACATCATAAATAATTATTTCCTTACTACTGCTTTCTCCCCTATCCTTATGAATTAGTAATAGGCATTTCTATGAATTTGAAAATTTCACTCCCAATCTTGGATGCTACTTTATTATAAATATAATTAATTAATAAGTAATTCAGATGCCACCTCAGCTTTATCGCAACACATACAAACTACATTCCCAAATCACCTACCTCCACACGATCTCTGGTACTGTTAACAACTGACACGTCAATTTGATTTCAAAGTATTTATGCTTAGATTCTTATTTCCCAGACCAAAAAATATTCATCACCTTCTCTGGGATACTGGACATCCATTCCTTCTGGAAATCTTAAACTGAGGAGTTTTTGGAATCTTCTAGAAACTACTAACTTATGATTCTTCAATACAATTTTTGGTCCCCAACCCCTAAAATGACTAATTTAAAAAAAAAATATGTGTTTACTGGGTCACACTCTAAATTGTATTTCATACTGTGAGTAATAGTAAAAATAAATGTGGAAGCCACTGACCTAATCTGACCCCATACTTTGCCTATCTCCAACTACCAGGACACTTCCATTTTGGTTCAACAGCAGCAGCAAAATGCTCTTAACTTCCTCTGAATGTTCTGTTCACCTCTTGCTCAAAGTGAAACCTAAAAACACAGGTTTCATAAACATAATTGTGGCAAAGTAGACGTCATTAGATGTCCTCTAAGCAGGAAACATTCTGCTTTATCTTGACCCTCATTGGACTTACATAAAGCAACTATGTGTTCATTTTTTGAAAAGATATGAGTTTTTAAAGTTTGTCATACATATAACACAAAATTTGCCATTTTAACCATTTTTAGGTGTATAGTTCAGTGTCATTAATTACACTCACAATGTTGTGCTATTACCACTATGTCTAAAATTTTTCCACTACCCTAAATTAAAACTCTGTACTCGTTAACCAACAATTCCTCACTCCCCATTTTACTCAGGCCCTGGGAACCTCTAATTAATCTATTTTCTCTCTCTATGAATTTATCCATTCTAGATATTTCGTGTAAGTGGAACCATACAATATTTCTTTTGTGTCTGGCTTATCTCACTTAGTATGTTTTCAAGGTTTGTCCACATTGTAGCTTGTGTCAGGACTTCATTCTTTTTTTGTGGCTGAGAAATATTCCATCATATGTACACACCATATATTGCTTATCTATTCATCTGTTGATAGATATTTGGGTTATTTCTACCTTTTGGCTATTGAATAATACTGCACTGAACATTGGTGTACAAGTAGCAGTGTGAGTCCCTGCTTTCAATTATTTGGGGTATATACCCAGAAGTGGAATTGCTCAATCATATGGCAATTCTATGTTTAGCTTTGTGAGGAACCATGAAATTATTTTCTACTATACTGCACCATTTAACATTCCCACAAGCAATTTATGAGGGTTCCAATTTTTCCACATCCTCACCAACACTTGTTATTTTCTGGCATTTTTTTATCTAAAAATTTTTTTTTTATTCTAGCCATCTTAGTGGGCATGAAATGGTATCTCATTACGGTTTTGATTTGCATTCTTATATCTTCTTTGGAAGAAATGTCTATTCAAGTCATTTGCCCAGTTTTTAATTGGGTTGTCTTTTTGTTGTCTTTTTGTTATAAAATGTAGCTGTTCTTTATATATTCTGAATGTTAGATCCTTATCAAATATATGGTTTGCAAAGTGTTCCCCATCTGTGGGGGTTTTTTTCACTTTTGTAATAATGTCCTTTGATGCACAGAAGTTTAATATTGTTGAAAGCCAATTTATCTATTTTTCTTTGTTATTTATGGTTTTAGTATCATATCTAAGAATCCATTGCCAAATCCAAGATCATTAAGATTTACTTCTAAAGCCCTGCATCGGGCTCCCTGCTCAGCGGGAAGCCTGCTTCTCCCTCTCCCTCTGCCTGCCACTCTGCCTACCTGTGCTGTCTCTCTCTCTCTCTGTCAAATAAATAAATAATATATTAAAAAAAAAACATTTACTTCTATGATCTCTTCTAAGAGTTTTTGGAGTTTGGTTTTGTTGTTATTGTTGTTGTTGTTGTTATTTGCTTTTGGGGGGTTTTTGGTTTTGGTTTGTTGGGGGTTTTTTTGGCTTTTATATCTAGGTCTTTGAGCCATTTTCAGTTAATTTTTATATATGATGTGAGGAGAAGTTTGACTTCATTCTTTTGCATCTGGGAATCCAGTTGTCCCAGCACCATTTGTTGAAGAGACTATTCCTTCCCCAATAAACAGACTTAGCTCCCTTGTCAAACATCAATTGGCCATAGTTGTATGGATTTATTGCTGGACTCTCTTTGGTCCCCTTAGGTGGCTGGGAACTCATTCCCTCTAAAGTCAACTCCTTCCAGATTGGTTAAGTTCACATAGTTTTTCTAAAATGGAGCTAAAATCTGTCTTCCCTGGGTCCTTCCCTCATATTTTTGTTCTTTCTTTGAGTCCATGGGGAATCTCTTCCCACTTGGTTTCCAAAACCCTGATGGATTTGATGAATCAACTGTCACATTCTTACACTCCCATAGCCCCCAGTCTGCTTTCCTCACTGGAAGTAATGTTTATGAAGCACCTACTATGAACCAACCTTGTGCATTTTCTCACTTCACACTCATCTAGCATGAGAGATAAGTATGATTATTGACCCTATTTTATAGATGAGAAAACTGAGACTCAAAGAGGCTAAGTGACCTGCCTGAGGTCATATACCCAGACTCCAGATCCCACACCTTCTCTAATATACCAGGTTAAACCTTGTCATATTTTTTCATTTCTGCCAAGGACACAGTTTTGAGTTTGTCTTGAATATCTGAGGGATAGAGATACTGATAGCTGTTACTCCCCAGCTAACAGAATTTTTAAAAACTGGCCAAGGAACACATAGCTAGCAATGAGTCAAAGCTGAGATTAGCACCCAGGCTGCTAGATACAGGGGAATGGAGAGGATTTAGCCAGATTATAATTCTCCTTCCTATGTGTGTGTTCTTGGGCAAGTCAGGCCACCTCTATGAGATTCCATTTCATCTGTGATATGTTTATAGATTATAAAATTGGAGTTCCATTCAAGATAGCAAACCAAGTACACACTGAAACTACCCATCTCACTCCAAACCTTAGAAATAACAGGAAAACATGAACATGAACAAGAGACAACAGCAGAGGTGCCCAATCACAGGCCTGAAGCCCCCACACACACCAGTGGGAGGCTAGGACAGTGTAGGGGCCACTAATATACAAGGTCAAGAGTATGTGCTCTCATAACGCCCTAACCAGGCATACCTGGGAGAAATATCCTAAAGTGAACCTCTTCAGGTTCCCACAAACTCCCCAACTGCAAGAATTTACCTCTGAAAAAGTAGAGAATAGGAGCAATCTAAAAAGGACTTAATAACGAATATATTAAATGATTCAAAGGAAGGAATAACCACCATAAAACAAGAACAGGAGACTATGAAGCAAAGACAGGTGAACAGAAAAGAGCTCAGAATTAGAGCTCAAATATAAAAAGTACAGTTACTAGAATAAAAATTCAATAGATGGGGAAATAGAGACCCAGAACTGAGAAGGAATTTAGCAAAGTCACATCAGATTTTAGTGACAGACATGGAACTGGAACCAAGGCCAAATTCAGGAGTTAGGTTCTCTGAGGAGAATGGATGTTCTGTTTTTCTCTACCTTTCTCATTTCTCTCTTCCTTCTCTGAAGTATAAGCCTGGTGCTGAGCTAAATTCCACAACTCCTTCCTAAATGAGAGACAAGACTTCTATTCCTTGACTGTGCAGAGTGAGACAATAGGTTTCTCTTCAAGATGGAGAGTTAGCAGCCTCTCTCCTCTGGAACTTAAACAGAATCTTGATGTCTGAAGATGATTTGGTTAAGTGAAGACTAGAAAAGCAGCCAAGGGAATTGCCTCTTACATATTTGTCATTAGATGCTGGGTTTGTGTCTTAACATCTCTAAGCCTCTGTTTCTTCATCTGTGAAATGTATTTAAGGGTCCCCACCATAGGCAGATGTTTTAAAAATTAAATGGGAAAATTTTTTAAAGACTTTATTTATTTTAGAGGGGGGGAGCACGTGCACAAGTTGGGGGAGGGGAGGAGGAGAGGGAAAGAGAATCTCAAGCAGACTCCATGCTCAGCATGGAGCCCAACAGAGGGCTCAATCTCACAACCCTAAGATCATGAACTGAAACCGAGTCAGATGCTTAACCAACTGAGCCATCCAGGTGCCCCAAGAATTAAATGGGAAATTTATGTAGCACATCAGAATTTTCTCACATGGAACAACTTCCTGGGACTTCACAGCCCTGTCCTTTGATCTCAAAGACATCCTAGATAAGGACAAAGCAATAAGCACATGGGGCCCCAGCCAACAGAGAAGAGAAATTTAAAACTGTGAGGGAGTTAAAAGGAGAGGAAAAAAAGATAAATCAAAGGAGAATAGGAGGGCGCCTGGGTGGCTCAGTTGGTTAAGCGACTGCCTTCGGCTCAGGTCATGATCCTGGAGTCCCGGGATCGAGTCCCGCATCGGGCTCCCTGCTCAGCAGGGGTCTGCTTCTCCCTCTGCCCTCTTCCCTCTCGTGCTCTCTGTCTCTCATTCTCTCTCTCTCAAATAAATAAATAAAATCTTTTAAAAAAAAAAAGGAGAATAGGAATATTGCCACATCACTTCCCCACCCACATGGCCAGAGAGCAGAGCTTTTCTTTTGTTCCTGAGATAATGCACATTCTCTGGTGGGTGAGAAGCCTCATAATACCCACAGGCATATTTGAAAACATTGTTCAACCATGCCACTTACAAGAGAAATGTTAATTTGTCCATTTACACAATAAAATAGTATTTTCCCACCTGAAATTTGAAAAGATGTTTAAATGATAAAACCCAATGCTAGGGGTTTCTGATCCAAGATGGCAATATAGGAAGAATCTGAACTCATCTCCTCCACGGAACACACTAAATTACACCTATTTATAGAACGTTCCTCCTAAAGAACTGGGGGTCACTGAACATCTTTTGCACAACCAAAGTTAGAGAGAACAGCAAGAGAAATGAAGACATGGTAATGAAGGGAACCTCACTCCCAACACTTCAAACTGCAATGGGGAGGGATGGTACTGAGGGACCAGGAACAGATACCTCTGTCCTTGGGGACAGAAAAAAAGCTGTGGTTTACAAGAGCAATTGGCATATAAAAAAGCCAGCTTGATCTCCGCCAAATGGTCGGGGGGAGATGCTGCAATGTTCTCCAGGTGGGAGGGGGTGACAAATATGATCTACACTCTCCCCCACCTTGAAAGCAGACTAGTGCACAGCCTGGCCAGTCTAACTAGCCTGCTGCCTCAGTGAACACTGGGCTCATAGCTCACACCAGCCCCAGCTGTCCCACCAAGGTGGCCACAGGGCAATACACACCAGGACACCCCTGGTTAACATTCATTGCAACCCAAGCCTATGCACCAAGGTGATACAGGTGCCAAGCACCCTGGAACATTCCAAGCCTACACTACTTTGGCTTCAGATAGCTTGCTAGGGCACCTCCAGTGCAGAGTGCTCTGGAACCTCTCTGTTGACATCTGCTTCATATCCAGCTGCTCTGTCAGGTGCCCACCATGCGAAGCACCCTGGAACACCCACACCAACCTCAGCTCCAGTCACCGTGCCAAAACACCCACTGTGCTAAACACCTTGGGGCACCATGATTTGCACCCAATTCAGCTTTAGCTGTCCTGCTAGGGCACATTTTGTGCAGAGAGCCCAGGGACCAAACCAGCCCACACTTATTTTAGCTTTAGCTGTCCTACAGTGTACCCCCTGTGCATAGAGTACTAAGACATCCCAACTTGTACCCTGCCTCATCTCCAGGCACCTCTCCAAAGAACCCTTTGTGCCAAGACCCTGGAACATCTCAGTTTACATCTATTTCAGCTTCAGCTATCTTGCCAAGGTGCCGTTTGTGCACAGAGCCCCATATCCGCCCAGCATGCACCCACCTTAGTTTTAGCTATCCTGCCAGAATACCCTCTGCACAGAAAGCTCAGAGATTTCCTGGTCCACACATCACCTCAGCCCCAGCCATCTTGCCAGGGCATCCTAGGATGCCCCAGGTTGCACTCATTTCAGCTTCAGCTACCTACAAGGGTGCCCTCAACACATAGAAATCTGGGACATGCTGGCCTTCATCCACTTCACCTTTAGCTGTCTTGACAGGGTGCCCACTGTGTGGAAAACCCCAGGATCCCCATCCCACAGTAGCCACAGCTCCAGTCAGCCAGCAAAGTCACCAACCACACACAGTATACATAGGGGACAACCATACACAAGACCATCACTTCAAGTTTAAAAGAAGTAACTCTTCCACCTAATCCATAGAAACAAACACAGAAAGTCAAGCAAAATGGGGAGACAAAGGAATATTCACTAAAAGAAATAACAACAACAAACAACTCAGAAAAACTAAGTGAAACAGAGATAAGCAATATGCCTGATAAAGAATTTAAAGTAATGACCATAAAGATACTCACTGGGCTAGAGGGAATACTGGAAGAACTCAGTGAGACTTTCAATAAAGAGATAGGAAATATAAAAAAGAACCAATCAGAGTTGAAGAATATGAAACTGAAATAAAAAACACACTAGAGGGGGGGCACCTGGATGGCTCAGTTGGTTAAGTGTCTGCCTTTGGCTCAGGTCATGATCCCAGGGCCCTGGGATCGAGTCCTGCCCTGTGTTGGGCTCCCTGTTCCATGGGGAGTCTGTTTCTACCTCTCCCTCTCCGCCTGCTCATTCATTCTCTCTCTCGCTCGCTCGCTCTAACAAATAAATTTTTTAAAATCTTTAATTAAAAAAAAACGCACTAGAGGGAATCAACAGTCCACTAGTGGATGCAAAAGAATGAATGAATCAGCAATCTGGAAGACAGGGTAACAGAAAGCACCCAAGCTGAACAGAGAAAGAAAGATGGAAAGATGGACAGAGGAAAGGAGAGGAGAAGAGAGGAAAGGAGAGAAGGAGGGAGGAAGTAAGAAAGAAAAAGAAGAAAGAAAGAAGAAAGAAAGAAAGAAAGAAAGAAAGAAAGAAAGAAAGAAAGAAAGAAAGAAAGAAAGAAAGAAAGAAAGAAAGAAAGAAAGAAAGAAAGAAAGA
>NC_058412.1:76230275-76281707 GCF_002201575.2 Neomonachus schauinslandi | reverse complement strand
AGAAAGAAAGAAAGAAAGAAAGAAAGAAAGAAAGAAAGAAAGAAAGAGGGGATGGAGGGGAAGGGAAGGGAAGGGAGGGAAGGGAAAATTTTTTAAATGAGAATACATTAAGGGATCTCTTGGACAACATTAAGTGAATAAACATTCACATTATAGGGGTCCCAGAAGAAGAGAGAAAGGGGACAGAAAACTTATTTGCAGAAATAATAGCTGAAAGCTTCCCTAAATAGAGGAGGTAAACATCCAGTTCCAAGAAGCACAGAGAGTTCCAAACAAGATGAACCCAAGGAGGTCCACACCATGACACATAATAATTAAAACAGCAAAGTTTAAAGGTAGAGATTATTTTAAAAGCAGTAATAGAGAAGCAAAAGATTACTTACAAGGGAAAACCTATAAGACTATCAGCTGATTTTTCAGCAGAAATATTGTAAGCCAGAGAAGAGAATGGCATGATATACTCAAAATGCTAAAAGGAAAAAACCTACATCCAGGATTATTCTACCCAGCAAAATTATCATTCAGATTTGAAGGAGAGATAAAGAGTTTCCCAGACAAACAAAAGATAAAGGAGTTTATCACCACTAAACTGACCCTACAAGAAATGTTAAAGGGACTTCTTTAAGTGGAAAAGAAATGGCCATAGTTAGGTGTAAGAAAATTATGAATAAAAATATGTAAAATATGACAGTATATACATAAACATGGAGGGAGTAAAAAAAGAAAGTCTTTTTTTTTTTTTTAGAATGTGTTTGAATTTAAATGACCATCAAATTAATATAGACTGTCATATACTTAGGATGCTATATAAGAACTTCATGGTAACCACAAATCCAAACCTCTAACAGATAGAGAAAGCCAAACATAACACTACAGAAGCTCATTAATCCAAAGAAAGAGAGCAAAAGAAGAAAGGAACAGAGAACTACAAAGATGACCAGAAAACAAATAGCAAAATAGTAATAAGTACATACTTATCAATAATTACTTTAAGTGCAAATGGCCTAAATACTCCAATCAAAAGACACAAAGTAGCAGAAGGGATTAAAAAAAAAAAAAAACAAGACCCAGGGGCAACTGTGTGGCTCAGTCCATTGAGCATCTGACCCTTGATTTTGGCTCAGGTCATGATCTCAGGGTCATGAGATCAAGCTCTGTGTCAGGCTCCACACTCAGTGTGGGATCTGCTTGTCCCTCTCCCTCTGCTCCTCCTCCCCTCACTCATGCATGCTCTTTCTCTCTCAAATAAATTAAATCAAAAAAAAACAAGACCCAGATATATTCGGCCTATAAGAGACTTACCTCAGACCTAAAAATCCTAATGGAATGGATGGAAAAATGTTTACCCTGCAAATGGAAATGGAAAAAAGAGCCAGAGTAGAAATACTTGTATCTGACAAAATAGACTTTAAAACAAAGACTGTAACAAGAGACAAAGAAAGGCATTACATAATGATAAAGTGATCAATCCAACAAGAGGATATAACAATTATAAATATCTATGCACCTAAGTACATAAAGCAAATATTAATGGACATAAAGAGAGAAATTGATGGTAATAAAATAAAAGTAGGGAACTTTAACACCCCACTTACATCAATGGTTAGATCATCCATGCAGAAAAATCGATAAACAAACAGTGTCTTTGAATGACAGATCAGATGGACATAACGGGTATTTAAAGAACATTCCATTCCAAACCAGCAGAATACACATCCCTTTCAAGTGTGCATGGAACATTCTCCAAGATAGATCACTTGGTAAGCCACAAGACAAGCCTCAATAAATTTAAGAAGACTGAAATCATACCATGCATCTTTTCTGACCACAGCAGTATGAAACTAGACTTCAGAAGAAAAAAATTGAAAAAGACACAAACATGTAGAAGCTAAACAGCATAATACTAAATAACCAATGGGTCAATGAAACAATCAGAGAAGAAATTAAAAATACATAGAGACAAGGAAAATAAAAACATAATGACCCAAATTCTTTGGGACTCAGCAAAAGTAGTTTTGAAGGAAATACATAATGATACAGGCCTACCTCCAGGAACAAGAAAAAGCTCAAATAAACATCCTAAACTTACACCTAAACAAAGTAGAAAAATAAGAACAAATTCCAAGGTGAGTAGAAGGAAGAAAATAATAAGGATCAGAGCAGAAATAAATGACATAGAGACTAAAAAACAATTTAAAAAGATCAACAAAACCAAGAGCTGGTTCTTTGAAAATTTAAACAAAATTGATAAACTCTTAGCCAGACTCATCAAGAAAAAAAAGAGAGAATCCAAATAAATAAAATCAGAAATGAGAGGGAAGAAGTAACAACTGACATCACAGAAACAGAAAGGATTACAAGAGAATACTACAAAAAAAATTATATGCCAACTAATGGAACAAACTAGAAACAGATAAATTCCTAGAAGCATACAATCTTCCAAAACTGAATTAGGAAGAAATAGAAAATTTGAACAGATTGATTACTAGCAATTAAATTGAGTCAGTAATCAAAAAATAAAGTAAAAGTCCAGGACCAGATGTCTTCACAAATTCTACCAAACTGTTTCAAAAAATAGAAGAGGAAGTAAAGCTTCCAAATACATTCTATGAGTCCAGTATTACTGTGATACCAAAACCAGACAAAAACACTACAAAAAAGAAAACTACAGGCTAATAGCCCTGATAAACATGGATGCAAAAATCCTTAACAAAATATTAGCAAATCACATTCAACAATACATTAAAAGGATCGTTCACCACAATAAAGTGGGATTTTTTTCTGAAGATGCAAGAATCAACAAATATTTACAAATCAATCAATGTGATACAAAATGAAGGATAAAAATCATACGATCATCTTAACAGATGCAGAAAAAGAATTTGACAAAATTCATCATTTGTTCATGATAAAACTCTTAACAAAGTGGGTTTAGAAGGAATATACCTCACCAAAATAAAGGCCATATGTGAAAAACCCACAGCAAACATCTTACTCAGTGAAAAATGAGAGATTTTCCTCTAAGATCAGCAACAAGACAAAGATGTCTACCCTTGCCACTTGTATTCAACATAGTACTGGAAGTCCTAGCCACAGCAATTAGACAAGAAAAATAAATTAGAGGCATCCATATTGGTAAAGAAGAAGTTAATTTGTACTATTACTACTTGTCACTTTTTGTAAATGACATACTATATATAGAAAATCCTAAAGACACAGAAGACATGAATAGACATTTTTCCAAAGAAGACATACAGATGGCTAACAAACACATGAAAACATGCTCAACATCACTGATCATCAGAGAAATACAAATCAAAACCACAATGAGATATCACCTCACACCAGTCAGAATGGCTAAAATTAACAACACAGGTTGTTGAGGATGTGGAGAAAGGGGAACACAATGGAGTGTGTGTATACACACATACAATGGAATATTACTCAGCCATCAAAAAGAATGAAATCTTGCCATTTGCAACAACATGGATGGAACTAGAGAGTATTATGCTAAGCAAAATAAGTCAGTCAGAGAAAGACAAATCCCATATGATTTCACTCATATTCATACCATATGAATTTAAGAAACAAAACATAAACATGGAGGGGGAAGAGGGGCAAACCGGGAAACAGACTCTTAACCATAGAGAACAAATTGAGGGTTACTGGAGAGGAGGGGAGTAGGGAGATGGATTAAATAGGTGATGTGTAAAGGAGGGGACTTGTGTTGAGTACTAGGTGTTGTATGTAAGTGATGATTCACTAAATTCTATACCTGAAACTAATATTACACTGTATATTAACTAACTGGAATTTAAATAAAAACTTGAGAAAAAACATACAAAAAACCCCTAAAGACATCTCCAAAAAACTACTAAAATAAATGAATTCAGTAAAATTGTAGGATACAAAATTAATACCCCGAAATGAGTAGCATTTCTATACACTGATAATGAAGTAGCAAAAGAGAAATTGAGAAAACAACTCTATTTACAATTGCACCAAAAAGAGTAAAATACCTAGGAATAAACTTAATCAAAGAGGTAAAAGACCTGTACTCTAAAAACTATAACACATCAATAAAAGAAATTGAAGAAGACACAAAGGAAAAGATATTCCATGCTCATGTATTGGTAGAAGGGTAGAAGTAATATTGTTAGAATGTCCGTATTACCCCAAGCAATCTACAGATCCAATGCAATCTCTATCAAAAATACCAACTACATTTTTCACAAAACTAGAACAAATAATACTAAAATTTGTATGGAACCACAAAAGACCCCAAATAGTCAAAGCAGTCTTGAGAAAGAAAAACAAAGCAGAAGGTATCACAATTCCAGATTTCAAGACATATCACAAAGCTGTAGTAATCCAAATAGTATGATAATGGCACAAGAATAGATGCATAGAGGGGCACCTGGGTGGTTCAGTTGGCTAAGGGTCTGCCTTAGGCTCAGTTCATGATCCCAGGGGTCCTGGGATTGAGCCCCGAATCGGGCTCCCTACTCAGCAAGGAGCCTGCTTCTCCCTCTCCCCCGCTTGTGCTCTCTTTCATGCTCTTTCAAGTAAATAAATGAAATGTTTTTAAAAAAAAAAAAGAATAGATGCATAGATCAATAGAACAGAACAGATAGCCCAGAAATAAGCCCATGCTTATATGATCAATTAATCTATGACAAAAGAGACAAGAATATACAATGAGGAAAAGACAATCTCTTCAATAAATGGTGCAGGGAAACTGGACAGCTACGTGTAAAAGAATGAAACTGGACCACTTTCTAACACCATACACAAAAATAAACTCAAGATAGATTAAAGACCTACTACATGTGAGATCTGAGACCATAAAATTCCTAGAAGAGAATACAGTAATTTCTGACATTGGCCATAGCAACATTTTTCTAGATATGTCTCCTCTGGCAAGAAAAACAAAAGCAAAATTAAATTATTGAGACTACACCAGAATGAAAAGGTTTTGCACAGTGAAGGAAACCATGAACAAAACAAAAAGGCAACCTAGTAAAGAGGAGAAGATATTTGCAAATGACATAGGCAATAAGGGATTAATATCCAAAATATATAAAGAACTTATACTACTCAACACCAAAAAAAACCACACAAATAATCTGATTTTAAAACGGGCAGAGGATTATCCTACCTGACGATGAAAAACAAACTGAGGGTTCTAGAGGGGAGGGGGGTGGGAGGATGGGTTAGCCTGGTGATGGGTATTAAAGAGGGCACGTTCTGCATGGAGCACTGGGTGTTATATGCAAACAATGAATCATGGAACACTACCTCAAAAACTAATGATGTAATGTATGGTGATTAACATAACATAATAAAGAAAAAATAAGACAGTAAAATGGGCAGAGGACCTGAACAGACATTTTTCCAAAGAAGACATACAGATGACTAATAGACACATGAAAAGATGCTCATCATCACTCATCATCAGAGAACTATAAATCAAAACCACAATGAGATATCTCACCTTACACCTGTCAAAATGGCTAAAATCAAAATGACAAGAAATAACTAGTGTTGGTGAGGATGTGAAGAAAAGGGAGCCCTCATACACTGTTGGTGGGAATGTAAATTGGTATGCTACTGTGGAAAACAGTATGGAGGTTTCTCCCCAAAATGAAAAATAGAAATGCCATAAGATCCAATAATTCCACTACTGGGTATTTACCCAAAGAAAACGAAAACACTAATTCAAAAAAAATAGATAGATGCACTCCTGTGTTTACTGCAGCATTATTTAAAATAAACAAGATATGGAAGCAGCCAAAGTGTCCATCAATAGAAAAATGGATAAGAAAGATGTGACACACACACACACACCAGAATATTACACAGTCATAGAAAAGGATGAGATCATGCCATTCGTGACAGCATGGATGGACCTAGAGGGTATAATGTTAAGCTAAATAAGTCAGACTGAGAAAGACAAACACCATATGATTTCACTTATATGTGGAATCTTTAAAAAAAAATAAACAACAAAAGCAAAATCAGACCTGTAAACACAGAGAACAAACTAATGGTTGCCAGAGGGGATGGGGCAGGGAGATGGGAAAAGATAGGATGAGGGGGAGTGGGAGATACAGGCTTCCAGTTATGGAATGAATAAGTCACAGGAATAAAAGTCACAGCATAAGGAATATAGTCAATGATACTGTAATAGTGTTGTATGGTGACAGATGGTAGCTACACTCATGATGAACAGAGCATAATGTATAAACTTGTTGAATCACTACACCATACACCTGAAACTAATGTAACGTCGTGTGTCAACTATACTTAAATTTTAAAAACTTAAAAAAAAAACAAAACCCTATGCTAGGAAGGATGCAGCCACGTACCTGGACCCAGGGGCTGGGGTTGTGGGTAGGGTAAATAGTATGAATTACTTCCTAGCAAGCCACTAGGAAATACAAAAGGGTGCCACTTGTCTCCCACGGGGGTCACTGCTCCAGGGTTATCCCTTTACTGGCCTCAGCAGCCCCGTTCAAATACAACGTTCTAGTCACTCTTTTGGTTTCCAAAACATGTTCTCTCACCTCCACATGCTGTTCCTTCTGCCTGGAACACTTTCTTCACCTCTTCCCCAGCCAAATCTCACTCACCCTGCAGGGGACTCAGCTTACACATTACCTCCTACAGGAAGCCCACCAAACTGACCCCTTCTCAACTAGGTCAAGAGCCTCCTCTGCCCTCAGAGCCCTGTGGGCTTCCACCATCACAGCAGCGGTTACTCTGGGTCTGTGTTCCCCCGTGACACACATTTCCAGAATAAGCACATTGCAGCATTATATAGGAGGAGTGAAATCTCTTTTTGGAGAAAGAGGTGAGTTCTATGTAGTCTTGGGACCTTGAAGAGAGGGGTAGAGATCCAGTTTGGGGTCAGCATTTGAAAGAACATTCTAGGGGCGCCCAGGTGGCTCAGTCGTTAAGCGTCTGCCTTTGGCTCAGATCCTGATCTCAGGGTCCTGGGATCGAGCCCAGCATTGGGCTCCCTGTTCAGTGAGAAGCCTGCTTCTCCCTCTCCCACTCCCCCTGCTTGTGTTCCCTCTCTCTCTGTGTCTCTCTCTGTCAAATAAATAAATAAAATCTTTTTTAAAAAGAAAAGAAAAGAAAGAAAGAAAAAAGAACATTCCAAGAATTCTGCCTCACTAACCAACCTGAGCTAGGACCAGATTTGAGGAACTGAGCGACCTTGGCTTGGAGAACAGCGCCACCTGGTGGTACCTATGTGAAATAGCACCTCCCTTCATTGGTTCAATCAACATTTATTGCCAACACACGTAGTGTTCACGGTGTATTTGACAGAGGGGATCATTTTTAATACCTCCTTCCTATAAAAAAATTATTTTCAGTGATAATCATAAAACAAATAATAATGATGACCATAAAAGAAATGCAGACAGTGAAAATGTACTTCCCTTCTGATAGAAAACTCTATGTAATAATGTAAATGATTGTCCAGTCACTAACAAGCGAATTGTAATAAAACTGAAATATCTGCAAACACAATTCAGGAAGCCACAATATCTTGCCATTGATGTAATGTTTTTTCCTTGATTTGTTCGTTAGTTTTAAAACAATTAAAAAACAATGCTTGCATCTTAATAGTGTTATTCAAATTCAGTAATATAGTTCGCATATGAACTAATATGCACATTTACCAATTAAAAGTCTTACAGGTCATGTTTTTCCAGACTTCACTGTTTTAAATATTAAGCACAAAATCTCCAAATGGTCACCCAGAATGACAAAATGGAAGTAATATGAGCTTGTGTGTTTCATCTTTACAATCAGTGTTTATCCCTTTTGAATCTAAATGCAGGAAGAGATTGTCTCCCAGGACGTGGAGACCCTCAGACAATTCCAAACCATTATAAATTTACTCTCCAAATGAATGCACATAGCCAAGAGTCTTGGTGTGTCTGGAGTTGAGGGTACAACTGGGGGTTCTCTGAATTAATTTTCATATAGAGTACAAAGTGCATCCAAGAATATGCTAATATGAGGCTTACACATAAATTATTAAAACTCAACAGTAAATGGTGAAATCAGAGTAAGGTCTGTACCTAATAATCCCAGTGTAAAGTTCCTAGCTCTGGGGTCTTCTCACCAGCGTCACCCACCTGGGCCTCATGCTCCCACTCCACACAAGAGATAAAGCCCCCGTCCTTCCCCCATAGTTCCACAAAACAGCCACAGGATTTCTAAACCTCCACAAACAAAAAGAAAGAAAACTTGCCTTCCCAGAAGCTGCAGAAAATCTCTTTGCCTTTCCCTGGCTCGGAGTGGGTTTCACGGCTGCCCTTGAGCCAGTTTCTCTAGAGAATGAGACAATGGCTGGGAACTGGGGATGGGGCCAATCACAGCTGAGGAACGGGGAGCAAGTTCAGAAAAGAAACACAGGAGCCTGCCTCTATTTCACTCGACCTGTTGGGTTCTATGCTCCAACATCCAATTTTCCATGTGGGGAGTGCTCGCTTTGGCAGCACATACACCAATTTTCCGCGTGGGAAAACTGAGGCAGCAAGAGGTTGGGGATAGGACTTCTCAGTAGGACTGAGCCGGCACTTGGGACACCAGGTAATGAAGATCCCATCTGTGGCTGTCTGTGTCCAGGGAGGAAGGTGGGGCAGCTGAGTAGGGTTCTGGGTGATAGAATCACCTGAAGACACTTTAAGACACATCAGTGTGGGGCGTGGGGTGGGAGGATGGGTTGGCGTTTGTTAAAACCTCTCCAGGTGATGGGATGCCTGGGTGGCTCAGTCATGATCTTAGGGTCCTGGAATCAAGCTCCACCTCAGGTTCCCTGCTCGGCAGGAAGCCTGCTTCTCCCTCTCCCACTCCCCCTGCTTGTGTTCCCTCTCTCTCTCGCTGTGTCTCTCTCTGTCAAATAAATAGATAAATCTTAAAAAAAAAAAAAAACCTCTCCAGGTGATGCTAACAAGCAACCAGCATGGAAAGCACCCACCTCACTCAATCCACAGACAGGGAAGCGGAGGCCCAGCGGCGCACCTGCCTCAGTTCCCAACTCTGCCATAGCTCCTCACTTGTACAAAAATGTCCTCAGGGCAGAGAAGTGGGAAGACCAGACCCCAAGGCCCTAGGAACCACATCCAGGCCCACCAAGAAAAGCTGTTTTCAGGCACTTCTCACTGACCCCTTCCAATGACCCAGCCCCTTTCCTGGTCCCCCTTCACCCCAGAAAAGATGAGGGACTCAAACAAGAGAGAAGCTGAGTTTATTACAAATGATTGAGGTCTTGCCACTTGAGAGTTCCCAGAGTCTTCCCCTTCAGGGCCCAGAGGAAGGAGGGTCCTTATTGTAAGCAATGCACCCTCAGCTCAGGGCTGCCCAGTAGATACCAGCCCAGGAGCAGGTTATACAATCCCACCCTCCCAGGGCCTTCCCTCCTCCCCCAGCCAAAGAGGACAGGTGACCAGGTGGGGAACACTAGATCAGTATGAGCCTGAGGCTTCAGCTGCCTGCCCTACCGCAGCCCAGCTGGTTTGGGAAGAGGAGCTAAGCTGACTTCAGCCAAACTGGAGGTCCTAGGATGGGGCTGAAGCTGGGGCATCGCAGCTTGCAGGCCCCAAGGCTGGCTGGAGCTCAGACAGAAGCAGCCTCAGTCCCCTTTCCACACCCTGGGGGGCCTTCAGACTTGCTTGCCACGCTGTAGTAGTAGGCCCGCATGCGCTGCTCCACGGCCTGGAAGTCTGGGCGGTCCTCCCACCTGCGGGGGTTAGGTAGATCCAGGCCACTGACTACATCCCCACAACCCAGCTTCGGCTGGAGAGTAGACACAAAGGGGGCTCAGAAAATCAGTGGGTTGTCAGGGTGTGGAGTTTGGGGTAATGGAGAGGTTTCTTGAGTATAAGAGGACTAGAATTCAGGTGTTGCCGTACCACGTAATAGAAGAGCTGCCGACATACAGGATGTTGGGGGAACAATCTGTTGAGTGTTAACTGATGAAGATTAGGGAATTGGACTGATTAGGGAATTGAATTCATTGAGTGTCGGGGTAACAACTATCAACCAAGGGGAGCTGGGATATTGAATGCTGAAGTACTGCACATGTACCAATGGCCAGTATATTGGGTGCTAGGTGCAGGCTTATATGGGTGCAAGGACGCTGCCCCTCATCTAGCAGAACATTGGAGCACTGACAGTGGGTTCAGCTAGTGGGGAGTTAGGCTATTAAAGATGCTAGCCTCTTTCAGTATTGGGGTGTTGGTGTACTGAGTATGTCCCAATGGGGGCCAGGTTAACACATGTTGGATGGACTGACCATTTATTATTTATCATAAATAGGGTGTCTATTTAATCAGGTGGCTTAGGTGTTTGGGTGTCAATGTCATAGGTGTTGGCCAGTGGAATAATGGATGCTGGGATAGGAAAGGTATCAAATGTTAGAGTATCCATGCATTGCATGGCTCAGTGTAGGACAATAGCTTTTTGGGGTGCATGTTGCCTATCTTCTGATGGGAAGTTGAAATACTGATGATTTTAGGAGTTGGGGTGTTCAAGTGTTGACTTTGAACACCAGACAGGGGTGGAGGTTTTGAATATATTGAGTGTTTGGGTGCTGTAGAGGTTGCCTGTGAGAGTAAATAGGTGTTGAATGTTGGATGGTGGGGGACTGAGGAATTAGACTGGAGTATTATCCCATGCCCTGACCACTGGTACCATATTTTGGGTAAAAGAGTACTGACTTGTTTGAGAATGTGTTGAGTGTTGGCTGGTGGGGGACAGACGTTTTAGATGCTGGAGCACTAGGTGTCTACAGGAGGTGGTGCGGTGTGGGTCCATCAGAGCACCCTAGGGTCAGTGTGTTGAGGCACTGAGTGTAGGTGCAGAAAGTAAAGGTACCGAGGGTTGGAAAGGCTGTGAACTGGGCGAGTCTTGGGTGGGATGAGTTTTGGACTATTGGGCACCATGACCTCCAGCCCCAGGTCTAGGTGTCAGTTCAGCTGGGTACACTTCCCACCCACTGGCACTCACTTGTAGATCCAGCAGTCACTCATGAGTGTATACATTTCAGGCGGACACTCTGCCGGGCACTCCATCCGCTTGCCCTGCTCGATGAAGGCTATGACCTCGGGGCCCTTCATCTTCTGCTCGAGCCAGAGCCAAGTGCAATGTGAGTAACGGGGGCCACCTCACCCTCACACCCCTTCCCACCCACCTACCCGCCTCTGCCCACACCTGCCTTGTAGGGCTTCTGGCCATAGGAGAAGGCTTCCCACATGGTGACCCCATAACTCCAGACGTCACTGCGGCTGGAGAACTTGCGGAAGTTGAAGCACTCGGGCGCATACCACTTGAGCGGCCACTTCCCTGCCGAGCGGGCCTGAGAATGGGGAGATGCTGCCAGGGCAGGGCTCAGGGACCCTCCACCCACCAACCTCATCCACCTGGGTGCCAAAGGGGCGGGGGCTCACAGTGTAGTAGCTGTCGTCGGCACCCAGTGCCTTGGAGAGACCAAAGTCACTGATCTTGGCGTAGTGCCGGTTGACCAGCAAGACATTGCGGGCCGCCAGGTCACGGTGCACAAAGTTTTTCTCTTCCAGGTACTTCATCCCCATGGACACCTGGTGCAGCAGCTCCGCCACATTGCTGATGGGGATCTCCTCTCTGGGGTACAGGGGAAGGCAGGGTCAGCTGGGAGGGGAAGCCAAGTTCCCAAGGGGGCAAAGCCCACTTCTCTGACCCAGCTGAGCATGTGTTCAGCAGGTGCTTGTTGGACATCTGCTGTGTGCCAGGCACGGGCTGGGAATATGGTGGGGAGGTGAACAAAAAAAGGCAGAAATCTCTGTCCATATCTAGTCTCAAGGTTCTACATTTCTCCCACATACTATGATTCCCAAACGTACACATTGACCTGCATCCTCTATATGCCCTTAGGGGAGATGTCTCACGGGCATCTCGAAAATAATAAAGACAAAGCTAGGGGCGCCTGGGTGGCTCAGTCGTTGAGCGTCTGCCTTCGGCTCAGGTCATGATCCCGGCGTCCTGGGATCGAGCCCCGCATCGGGCTGCCTGCTCAGCGGGAAGCCTGCTTCTCCCTCTGCCCCTCCCCCCGCTTGTGTTCCCTCTCTCACTGTGTCTCTGTCAAATAAATAAAATCATAAAAAAATCCATTAAAAAAAAAGACAAAGCTAAGTTCCTGATTGTTCACACACACATGCGCACACAACCCGCTCTCCCCACTGTCCCCTTTCTCTGCCAGCAGCTACATCCTTTCATTTACTTGGGCCAGAGCACTAGCCTTTCCATCAGCTCCTCTGTCCCACACCCAGCTTCCAATCTGTCAGCACACCCTGGCAGCCCTGCCTTCAGAATCCCTTCGGAATCCTCCTACTTCTCTCCACCTCTGCTTCTGCCACCAGGGCCCAGCCCTCATCATCGTTAGCCTGGACCAAAAGAACAGTCACCTCTGCCCTAACCCCCCATGGTCTGTCCCCACACAGAAGTCAGGTCTGGCCGCTCCTCTGCTCAGAGCCTCCCAGGGCTCCCACCTCGCTTGGGGTGAAAGTCCAAGGTCTCCCCATGGCCCACAAGGCCCTGCGTGATCTGCCCCAGCACCTCCCTACCCACATCAGCTCCCCCTCTCCTCCTCACGTACTCTGCTGCAGGCACAGGGCCTTCCTCACAGTTCCTCTGCTGCCCCTGGCACAAGCACACCTCAGGGCCTTTGCACTGGCTGTGCCCCCAGCCTGGACCGCTCTTCCCCACAGCTGCACTTGGCTGCCTCCTTCAGTTTACACAGGCCTCAGCTTCTCACTTTTCATCTCCCACCCTGACACTCCTAATCGTCTTTCTTATAGGACTTATTGTCCAACATACTCTCTGTTGTATTATAATTATTCTTGAAAACCTCTCTTCCCCAGCCAGAACACAGGACAGAGATCTTTGTCTCTTTTGTTCACTGATGAATCCCAAGGGCTGGTAATAGTCCTGATTACAGAGAAATTGCACAGTAAACACCTGTGGGAGAACTGACCGTGTGAGCCAGGTTACACCACAAACACATGTGCACCAGTGGGGACAGGAGGTGATGTGCCCACGCCTCGGTGAGTGTAAAAGATCGTGTCTGTGAGGGTAAGAGTTGGAGGCATGAGGACACCTTGCTGTTAACGGCTCTGCCTTGTGGGTGTGAGTGTGGGCGTCGGGGTGTGCGGGGGGGGGGCAGGAGTCAGTGAAAACAAGTGTGTGCTCATGGACGGATGAGCCTGCGAGGCTCCAAGCCCCACGTGCCCAGCCCGCCCCAGGGCTCACTTCTTCCCGAGCAGGAACTTGTTCAGGGGCCCGCCGCCCGCCATCTCCATGACAAGCATTAGGGCCTCGGCCTGGCAGACGCCGATGAGCCGCACGATGTAGGGGTTGTCCAGCTGGTGCATGATCTGTGCCTCGCGCATCATCTCATCCTTGTCTGTCTTCTCCGTGCTGTGCTTCAGCACCTTGATGGCCACGTCGATCTGCTTCCTGCCGTGGCATGCACCTGAGTCAGCCCGGGCCCTGCTCAGCCCCTCGTGCCCACCCGACCGGCCTCTCTCCCCTCCAGACACGTTTGCCACCGGGTTCTCCCTTCAGGGCGCAGGCACACACTTCCTCAGCTGCCAGGGGCAGCTCACAGTCAAGCTCCTCACTGAGAACTACCCCTCACTGAACAAAACACCTCAACATTACACCCTCCCCAGGGGCTGCCTGTAGCCGGGGAGCGGTCAGCTCAAGGGTACAAGGGGGGCCTCTCTGCAGCTGCCCTGCGATGGGCGAGGGGTCTGTTGCAACTGCAGCTCGGCCCACCTCTCCCTGTCCCCGGCCTGCCTCTCCCACACTCTCAGGTGCTATCCCTGAGCCCTCCCAGTACTCCCCTAGCATGCAGTCTCCTGGCCCAGGGTCTGTCTCCCAGGAAAACTGACGTTGCATCCTGGCTCCAGCCCCCAAGGCCTGGGGAGGCCACTCCCGTCCTCTGCCCCCCCTCCACAGTGCTTCCCCAAACCACGGCAGGGGCGGCCATACTTGCGCATGCGGTAGACGCCCTGGCGTACTGAGCCAAAGTTGCCACAGCCAAGTTCGATGTCAGCCATGAGGAGGTTCTCCCGCTTCAGGAAGAGCTTCTTGTCCTTAAGCTCCTCAGGGTCACTGTAGGGGCTCTCATACACACTCGTGTCCATGGGCATTGACTGTGCTTTCTCTGAGGACACTAGGCGTGCTAGGCACACACACACACAAGCATGCACTCCCAAGTCAGGATGAAGGAGTGGGATGCGGGGACAAGGAGGGCACGGCAACCCTGACAGCCACACAGCACATGCCCCAGACAGCGGTGCACCACCCAGAGCATGCCCAGGCACATGGGTACATGCGTGTGTTCATGTGCACGCGCGCACTCGTGTGTGCTCCTGGTCCCATCTGTGGGTGAGCTGGGAAGCCACGTCCAAGTGGACTCTAAAGGCGTGTGGGTCTATGTGCACGTGTAACCACATGTGCCCCTGTGGGCTCACACATATGCACGCACGGGTACTTTCACCCACATTCTGTGCATGATGAGGCCCAAAGGCATGTCTACATGAGTAACTGTTAGTGTGCCAGCTAGAGAACACACATCTGTGCGTGTGTGCTCACTGGCATGTCTGACCCTGCCCAGGTCTGTGGGTGTACCACATAGCCATGTTTACCAGCGCTCCAGGATGGGGCTCTGCGTGCACATGCAACCATGTATGTTCTCTGCACACACACATGGACAGGCTTGCATCTACACGTCAAACACATGAGCATCTGCAGCAAGGCATTTCAGGAACATGGGCTCTAAAGCCCACCTGCCTGGGCTCAAATCTCGGCTCCATTACTGCCGAACTGCAGGATCTCATTAAGTTACTTGCCTTCCTTTCTCATCTGTAAAATGAGAATAATTGCCATGACCACATCATCTGGCATATCAGAAACATTCCAGAAGTGCAGACATGCGTGAGCGTGAAGCATGACTGGCACATAGTAGGTGCTGGACAAATGTGTGTCTGTGGCCCAGGTGGTACTCCCCGGCATGTCCGTGTGCCCCCCACGTATTGTCCAACATACGTAATGTACGTGCATACAGGCAGGCGTGATGGACACGCACCCACGCGGACGTCCATAGGCACAGTGTATGCACGGGGCAAACCAAGTCAGGCCTGGCCCATATCCCTCCCCTGCCCCAGCCCAGAGCCCAGCCAGGGACCTTGACCGCAGCCTGGCATGAACCCCACACGCACACCTCCAGCTCACCTGGCTCAGGGGTATACCCATCTGAGCTGGCGTCAATCCGTCTGGGAACCTAAAGGTCATGAGGTCAGCAAGGGTCAGCAGGACCCTGAGCTGGGGGCACCCAGTCCCTGGGACTCACATCCTCTGAGCAGTGCTGGGGGTGTCCCACTCTCCACCCCAGCCTCGCCTTGGGAACAGGACCCATCACCCACCTGCCCGGCTCCACCCCTCAGGACCCAACCCTGGGGTGCCCGCTAACTCACATGGGCCAATGTGGATGGGTGGACTGGGAGTGTGGGTGCAGCAGGCTCTGGGGGAGCAGAAGGGACAGTGAGGGGTGGGGCACGGGGCCTCCCACTCACCCCCGCCCCCCACAACCCCCCTCACCTGCACTGGCACTGGTGTTGGGGCAGGCGTCCTTCAGGCAGTAGATGAGCCCATCCGCCTTCAGCTTCAGGTACTCCACCAGCTGTAGGGAGGTGGGCTCAGGGCCAGGGCTCCTCTCTTCCCCAGGCCCCTAAGCAACCCCCCAGCCACAAGGTGGCTGTGCAAGCTTACCTGCCAGAGAGTGTCAAACTTAGTCCCCTCAGGGATACAGTATTTGCCCGCCTTGTCCTGGCTGATGAGGTAGTGGTACACAGATTTCCCATAGATCAGGGACAGTGCGTAAGTGCCCTGCTCCTTCCGGGGCCTCAACCTGGCAGGGGGAAGGAGGGGATATCACCCCTATAATCACCTGGGCCTTTCCTGGGGTGACCCCCTGCTGGGCCCCACTTTCCACACACACACCCATACACACGCACACACACACACCCATGGGCTCTGCTCCTGATAGTCTCATAGAGAAGTGGCAGGGACTAGGGGCCCCAAGGTCAGGCCCCACTCAATGTCCAGACTTCTTGGTAACAGGCTGGCGGGGTGGGGTGAGGAAGGGGAATGAGAGGAGAATGGCAGGGTCCACAGGGAGACTTGTTCTGATTTGTGCAAAGGTGCCCCGGGACCTAGCCATGGAGTTGTGCTTACCTTTGTTGTTCTTCATGTAAAACAGAAAGGAAAGCACTTCAATAACTAGACTGGTGGGCTAGCCTGGAGGTTATAGTCTCTAATTACTCAAACTTCAAAACCTGAAGTTCTGAACGGAGAGCAGAAACTCAACAGCCAGCGCTCACTGGCAAACTCTCTTTGGAAAGAGATATGTGAGTTCATGAAAGAAGAGCTACCAATTCCCCCATAATAACCACATAGGCAAAGACATGGGTGTGGTCACCATATATATTTCCATGCCACAAATTCTACTTTATTTACCAAAATAGGTGGTATTTATTTACCAAAATACCAGTAGGTGGTAGCAGTTCTTTGTCCTTGCTGTTCAAACTTGAACTTAAGCTAGAAGTACCAGCTAGGAAATCCATGTGGATCTCTACTTCCGAATATAGGGAACTTGATAATAGTGACAAAAATAAGAGCTACCATTTATTGAGATACTGGTTCTAAATTCTTCACACAGTTGTCACTTAATCTTTACAGCATCCCCCACAAGGTAAGTACTATTAGTGTGCCCATTTTGCAGATGAAGAAACTGAGGCATATGATTACATCTCCTGCACAGCTGGTTAGCAGTAGAGCCAGGATTCAAATCCATTTCTGACTCAGTTAATTGCTAATAGGACCGACAGCCAGCTCTGTCACATGATCATCTGTGCCACCCCGAGCAAGTCACCGATCCTCTGTCTCAGTCTCCTCATATGTAAAAAGAGACAACTGAACTACATCAGAGGTTCTTAACCTGAAAAGGGCTCCAAGGATGAGGATCAGGTTCAACTAGGATCTCCTATAGCTGTACGCAAAATCTCTGGAATAAACATGTTTTGGGTTGAGAAAGGAGTTCAGGGATGTCTGGGTGGCTCAGTCAGTTAAGCATCTGCCTTTGGCTCAGGTCATGATCCCAGGGTCCTGGGATCGAGTCCCACATTGGGCTCCCTGATCAGTGGGAGTCTGCTTCTCCCTCTGCCTGCCACTCCACCTGCTTGTGCCCTCTCTCTCTCTTTCTCTGACAAATAAATAAGATCTTTTTAAAAAAGAGAGAGAGAGAAAGGGGTTCAGCTTCAGAAAGATTCCCAAAGGGGTCTGTGATCCAGAAGAAGTTAGGAAACACTTAACAATATCCTGTTAAAGGCCCTTTGCAGGGGTCAGGTTTCTTTTCAAGTTGAATCAACCAGTACCACAAATCCTGCAATTATGCAGAAAGCTGTGATAGCAAACAGCATGCAGTAAAATTCCAACCATTCTTCAGCAGCTCTGAACTGTGGTCAAGAACAAGCGTGGCCCTGGTCTTAATTCCAGGCCTGAGTGGCATGCATCTTTCTATCACACCCTACACCCTTATCTCAGAACTGGACCCGTTCTGGCTTGTGACAAGCATCAGGATCCACCAGGGGTATTTCCCTCCCCCCTGCCCCATGCGAGGTTCTATGCCTACAGCTTTGACCTTTAGCCCCTAACTATCTCCATACTGAGAAAGCAATTCTTGACTACAGGAACCACAAGAAGAATCTACAACAGCCTCTGTCCAAAGCATGCCTTGCCTAATTTTCCAATAGTCTGGCTCAAAGTAGCTGCTTCTGGTCTCTTGACATTGGCCAGCATGAGTCACTGTCCCTAATAATGTCACTGCTCCAACTGCCTCTGAACCTCAGTGTCAGCTCAGTCTCTACACTGTACCTGATCCTAGCTCCCTCAGCCTCAGCCTCCTGTGGCTCTTGCTGGCCCTACCTGCCTCTGTGACTTCAAGCTTGACATCCAAGGCACCCACAGCTAGTCAGAGCCCTTGGCCCTGGCTCTCCTGATTCCCCTCTTACCTCAGTAGACCAGTTAACTGTCATAAACTCTACAGAAAGTTCGCACAATTTTCCTTGGGGCATGGAATCTTCCATGGAAGCTTAAGACGTAAAAGAGGTCAAAGCTGCGGTAGGACGGGGACAGCTGCTGGTAAGTAGCACAGCCTGGATTCCCACCCAGGCTCTATTTCATTGATTCATCACTTTTGTCCTCCTGCTCCACAAGGACAGAGATTTGTGTCTGTTTTGTTCACTGCCATGTCCTCAGTGCCTGAAACAGTGCCTGGCACATAATAAGTGTTCAGTAAATATTTGTTGAATGGAGAGAGGACACTGAAGCAGGCAGAAGTTCAGCTACTTGCCCAGCATCCCCAACTGGGAAGTAGCAGAGCCTGGATTGCCACCCAGGCAGCCCAGCTCTGGAGTCCTAACCACTGCAGATCCCTTCCCATATAATGTCCCTTCGCACACTCAGAAACACACTACCGCCTTGCACATGTTAGCACAGATGCACCCCCTCATGGCCCACCTGCACGCTGAGGTCTGCCCCAGCCTCCAGGATTCCGGCCAACAAGCCCCAGCCTCACCACCCCAAAGCCCCAAGCCTTAAGCCCCACATACAGGAACTTGCCGTCGGTCTGCGAGCCCGAATAGAGTTTGCGCTCTGCCTCCTCGCGCGTCAGGCTGCTGTGGTACCAGGGCATCCGCTCGTGAGCTGTTGTGGCAATGAGCTTCTCCACCTGGGGAGCCTGGCTGATGATGGCCTGCTCCAGCGCCTCGCCCTAAAGAAGGGAGGATCGAGGAGACTTGTAACTGTCACCAAGTGTCACCAAGGGGCCAAGTGCGCAGCCAGAGGAAGCCTCTTTCATCTCCCGTACCTTCCTAATTGCCACCGTCCCCGTGAAACCCTTCACCCTAGGCGCACCTAGGGTGAGTCCTTCAGGCAGCTGAGGACAGCCTCCCCCCCTCCCATCTCCATGATCCCTCTCCAATCCTCCACCCATCCAGAGCCACGACCCAAGCCCCTCCTAACAGGCGGCCCCAAGCTCATCTCCAGCTTGACGATCTGACACTGGTGGTCGTGTATTGCAGGCTGTCGAAGACCACCACCCACCACCCCCGCTGGCAGTGCCCCCAGCATCCTCTCAGGCCCGGCCCCCCGCCCCCGCCCAGCGCGACCTCCACAGGCCGGTCCAGCATAGACGTGCACCAAGGCATCGCTCAGGCCCCTCCCTCCGAAGCCTCCGACTAGGTCCCGCCCCCACCCACCCCTCCAGCTTCCAAATCTGGCGTGGCACAGCAAAGCCCGGGCTGGCGAAGACGACCGTTCTCCCCTGCCCGCGCACCAAGGCTCTCCAGGCTCGGGGAGGCCAGCTCTCCCCAGGCCCCTCCGCAGGCCCCGGCCCCGGCCCCAGCCCCGGCCCCGAGGGCTCCGCGCTCGCACCTCCAGCTTCCAGGTCTGGCGCACGTAGTCGCGCACCATGGCGTCGCGCAGGCAGTCGAACACCCCCGGCTGCGGCTCGAGTCCCGACGGCCGGTTGCACGGCTTGCGCAGGTTGCAGGGCAGCCCGTCCGGGTCGCGCGAGTAGAACTCGCAGAGCTCGGCGGGGCCGCAGTGCGCCTTACCGCCGGCGATGGCGTAAGTGCCGTTGAGCTGGCGCTCGATGGGGAAGTGGTGGAAGCGCACATCGTGGACGAGCGAGAGCACGTATCCGCCCAGCGAGCGCAGGCACTGGCGCAGCAGGAAGAGTCCGTCGGCCATGCCCGCCAGCTTCAGGTGCTCCTCGGCCTCGGCGCGCGAGATGCTGCCGTAGAAGAAGGGCAGGTGCGCCGCGGGGTCCGGCATCGCCGCCGCCGGCCCTGTGCCTCGCCAGACCCTGCGCGTTCAGAGCGAGATGGAGGGCACGTCAGGGTCTCGGCTTGCCTTCTTAAACAACGTCCGTTGGGCCCAGAGATAGTGGGAGAGAGGCCGCATTGAGGGGCATCCGTGCCAATCGTGCAGAGCCTGCTTTATGCCAGAATCACCTTGGAGAGGAGTTCCAGCCTGCTGGGCTCAGATCGGAGAGTCCCCAGCCCTCCCCTGACTTTTCAGAGACTTTGTGCGAAGCGCCCAGACACCCCCACTGGCCCCCACACACCAGCACCTGGAACCATTCATTCATTTCCAAACACGTGTTGAATTATTGTGTTTCAGGCTGGTGCTGGAGATAAGAGTGAATAAGACAGACATGGTCCTGCCCTCCTGAAGACAACAGTCTGGGGGACATATTAAACAAGAAATAATTACAGACTGAGGTCCATGTCATAAAGGAAATAAATAGAGTGATACTAAGAGAGAGAAGAGGCCACTGTCACCTTCTCTGAGGAGGTAGCATTTGAACTGAGATCTGAAGGATAAGGAGGAGCCAGCTTTTCAAAAATCAGGGAAGGGAGCACATCTCGCAGAGGGAACAGCAACAACAAAGGCTCTGAAGCTGGAACAAGCTTTGTTCTTCAAAAGAACCTTACTCTATTAACCTTCCCATGGAGTCCCCTCGGCCTTAGAAATTCCCCTTTGCCCTGCCCCCTCTGCCTTCACGGACAAATTTCTAGAAAGCATAAACTACTCTGAATATCCATCAGTAAGAGATTGGCTAAATACATTAGGGTTTAATTCCAATGTGAACTTTAATACCGCCACTAAATAAAATGAGATGTGCAATTGAAAATTATGATCCGGAGTGCCTGGGTGGCTCAGTCTTTAAGCGTCTGCCTCCTTGCTCAGGGGAGACCTGCTTCTCCCTCTCCTGCTCCCCCTGCTTGTGTTCCTGCTCTCGCTATCAAACTGTCTGTCAAATAAATAAATAAAATATTTTTTTTTAAAGAAAAGTATGATCCAATGTGGAGAGGAGAAGGAATTAAAGATATTTAGATAAACATCTAGTAAGGCAGATAACCTAAAATTATCTGTTTTTAACTTTCTGGGGTTATAGTATAATGACAGATATCTTTTTTTTAATAGATTTTATTTATTTATTTGACAGAGATATAGAAAGAGAGCACAAGTAGGCAGAGTGGCAGGCAGAGGGAGAGGGAGAAGCAGGCTCTCCTCTGATCAGGGAGCCAGACATGGGGCTCGATCCCAGGACCGCAGGATCATGACCCGAGCTGAAGGCAGCCACTTAACCAACTGAGCCACCCAGGCGCCCCATAATGACAGATATCTTGATAAGCATTGGATTATACAGGTGTCTGAATTTCTCAAAGAATGTACTAAAATTTGTTCATTTCAGTGTATTTGGACACTTTGGTTAAAAAAAAAGAAGAAGAACCATAAAATATTGAATGCTAGTTAACAATCTATATGCAGAAATATTTAGGTCTGGTGGATACTGATGATTGTATTTTACTTTGAAAAGCATCCAAAAAATAACATCAACTGATGGGTGGGCAGATAGGTAGACAGATACAGTCAAGTCTTACTGTTCAGAGTAGTTCTGTAAAGTTATTGCAAACACTGAATTAGCAGATACTAAATGATTGCTCCTAGAGGAAATCCAAGGTTAGGTTCCTCATGTCTCTGGTCACAGCATTTTCATCACCTGATCAGTATATCACCCTGTTTCTGCTTAAAGACACAATTTGATATATATTGATTCATTGACACTGACTGTTCAGCCAACAGCACTACAACTCTAAGATTGTCTGACACATACTTTTCCTAGAAGACGCATCACAGCCTTCTTGCACTTAGGAACACAAGAAAGCACATCAGCACTACACTGCCATTTGAACAGTGAAATCACCAACCAAAAGCACAAAAATGTGGCACCAAATAGAGGACACTTGTTTACAGTGTGAGAAAAGGCAGAGGAGTGTCCCCTTGTTTGACCTCAGTGGGAATGTGCACGTCAGTTGACTCAAATTTCTTGCTTCTCTGCATGTGTTCCTGAATGACTATGAAAGGGCCTCAAGTATTTAGGGGTTACAAGTAAATATTAGCAAGTAGGCTAAATACAGAATCTGCTAATATTAGGATCAACTGCTTGTGACAAAGTGAATATAACAATATTAATTGTAGAATCTACAGGGGGGGTGGTTAACGGGTATACAACTAATTCTTCCCATTTTGCTGTATATTTATAAGTTTTTATATAATATTGAAAAAACTTATCTCCCCATAACAACTTCCAGACATTTCTCTAAGGTGGGCCCAGCAAGACCACCCAGGCATAGGTTGTGTTCAGGGGAAGATCCTTGGGTGCCTTTCTTAGTTAAGCAAACGTAAGCAGGGCGTTCAAAGAAGGCTTTTGTGGCTTGAGAAAGGCTGCATTTCCCTCTGGGTGTCCAGGGACAGGCTAGGATGGGCACAGGGACTGAGAGGAAGATACTGGAATGGGAATCAGGTGAGGTCTGGGTTGGGGTAGCCAGAGGAGGAGCAAGAATCTGCATTCTAACCTGATTGCTCCTGACATTGGGGTTGGGAAGGCCAGGCTTAAGGGGATTCCTGGATGTCCTAACAGTCACAGGCAAGTGATTAATCAGGGACTACATTTGTGTCTCCACCTGGAGATGCAGGTCACCATTCCATCAGAGTGTTGAAGAGTCAAAAATGTTCCTAGGTATTTACCCTAGAGAAATGGAAACTTGCATTCACAGAAAAACCTACACAGGAAATGTTTATAGCCGCTCTGCTCACAACTGTCAAATTTTGGAAACAAATCTGTCTCTGCAGATGAATAGATAAACTGTGGTACATCCCTACCATGGGATACCACTCAGCAATAAAATGGAAGGAAATGCTAATACCCACAACACATGGGTGAATCTCAAAGGCATCACGCTGAGTGAAAGAAGCCAAACTCAAAAGGCCACAAACTATAATTCCATTCAAAACCGAATCAGTGGAAAACAATGCATCAGTGGTTGCCAAAGGCTGGGGGCCAAGGGGAAGGATTGACTAGAAGGGACATGAGGGGATTGGGGAGAATAGTCAATATTTTGATGGAGATGGTAGTTTCTCAGCTGTATGCATGTGTCAAATCTCACAGAAGTTTTCACTAAAATGGGTGAATTTTCCTGTATGTAAATTATACCATCATTTTTTAACGAAAGGAACTGGAAAGTATAAACAAACCAGACACTAAAAATAACTGACATAGGAAAGAAAATGCTGTCTATGCTCCTGCTCTACTTTCTTGACTCCCACCCCCTCACCAGCCTCACAGTCTCACCCACCAGGATGCTCTCCAGGCTAGAGAGGAAGCACTGATATCACCACCTGGTGGGCACGAGGCAAGCACCTAATGCCCTCCTCAACACTGGGTCTCCTGAGTGAGGGACATTGGTGGCCCCTCGCTCCTGCTTGAGCCTCTTGGCTCTCCCCAGTCCTTCCCTGACGTGTCTCCTCCCTCTCTGATGGTTCCTGCTCTGTCTCCTTCCCCAGCCCTGGTCCCCTTACTTGGGATGTTCTGTCTATGGCTGTAATCGTGCCACCATGCCCACCCGTCTAGTCTAGATCTCTCTCCTGAGATCTGATTGTGTGGTATCACCTCCTTTGATCTCCACCTGCTGTGTCTATTAATAAAACCTGAGATCCAGATCTAACTCGCATGGTGTTTGTGGTTGGCTAAACCCCACAGTTTGTTTCCCATGAGCTGAGCTCCAGGGTCTGCAAGTTGCGTCTCGGCAATTTTTCCCCAAGGCCTCCCTTGCTCAAGAACTTACTGTGGCTCCCTCTGCCCACTTCATTGAATCTAACTAAACTCTTCAACCTTCCCTCTGCTCCAGCTGGGCTGTGCTATTCGCCCTTCTTTCAAGTGCACTTCCATACTTTTATCCATGCAGTGCCCTCTACTGAGTACACCCTCCCTACTCTTCTCCATCTTCCCAAATCCAGCCATCCCTGCCTCACAGACTTGTATAACTGCTCCCTATACACAGGACACAGGACCAGGCAGCAAGATGGGGGCTTGTCCAGGGGCTGTGGGGAGGGGTGGAGGTAGTGAAGCTGGTCTCTGGGGCAGGAAGCTGTGGCAGGAAATTGTCGACAACACAGTTTGAGAAGCTCCTCCCCACAGTGGCCACAGGTGCAACCTGGGTAGCCAGAGACCGGGTTAGTGCAGAAGGGGGGGGGTGGGGAGAAACTGGCCCTTGGGGCCCAGTCCAGGGCCATAAGCCATGATTGGCCATCTCAGATCAAAGGCCAAAGCATCCAAGAGGCAGGAGCCTTTCCCATGCATTCTGAGCTTTATCACAACCACCCTGTCTCACTGCCAATAACAACAACGGTAATAATAACACGACACTGCCCGGCAGGTGGGTCCTGGGCTTAGCCAGCCCCGTGTCTGCTTTTGCCTTCCTGTGCCCTTCTAGGCTGTCCTCACTAGTAAGCAGGGGGATGAGAGCTGGAGTGACCAACTTTCCAGTTCCCAGAGATGCTGAGGAGGCCAGAGGAAGTAGACAAGAGGAGGCAGAAGATGAAGAGCCAGGGGGACAAGAGGCTGGAACATTTGTCCATGCAGCACTGCTGCAGGCCAGGCCAGCATGGACCCTTTGCTTTCAGAGGAGCTGGGCCAGTGTGCAGCCTCCTGATGGGACTAGATGTGGTTGGGAAGATCCCATGTTTCTATCCTGAGTCATGTCCCTACAGACTCCATGGCTTTCCGAGGGGATAAGCCCACCATGAGACTCTCCTACCCCATTCCTGCCTGGACTGACCCCATCCAGCCTCCCCATGAGCTTTGAGTTCAGAGATCCTAATTTGGCCTTCTCCGAGTTCACAGCTCCACTGAGAGATGAGGGGACACCAGGCTTGTTTTCACAGCCCAGGCCCTGGGAAGAGAAGGAAGAAACCTGTGGTTCTTGGTCAGAAGGATCTACCTGAAATTCTACCATTCAAGCATCCTCCTTGAGTAAAGGTAGGGTTCAGTTATATCTATTCCAGAGAGACTTGATACTCCAAACATACTTCAAAGGAAAAAAGGCTCAGGTGGTCAAACACATTTTCAAAAGCTATGGAAAGCATATTAGCATATTAAAGGCTCTGAGAGGCACCTGGGTGTCCCACTCTTGGTTCCTGCTCAGGTCATGATCTCAGGGTTGTGAGATTGAGCCCTGCGTTGGGGCTCTGTGCTCAACATGGAGTCTGCTGGAGATTTTTTCTCTCCCCCTCCCTCTACCTCTCACTCTCCATGCCCCCCTCTAAAATAAATAAATAAAATCTTAAAATAAATAAATAAATAAAGGCTCAGGGCGCCTGGGTTGCTCAGTCAGTTAAGCGTCTGCCTTCAGCTCAGGTCGATCTCAGGGCCCTGGGATCAGCTTTGTCAGGCTCCCTGCTCATTGGGAAGTCTGCTTCTCCCTCTCCCTCTGCCCCTTCCGCCCCCACTTGTGCTCTCTCCCTCTCTCTCTCTCTCTCTCTCAAATAAATAAAAATCTTTTTAAAAAAAATGTAAGAATAAAAGCTCTGAGAAGACCTGCATGGAAGAACTGTTTTAGCTTTGTTTTATCCCCACTCCTATGTAGCAGAGCCTTGAGAGTCTACTATTCCACAGAACATACTCTGAGCATCAAAAGCCCCAATTAGATGTCCACTGTGAGAGCCCAGAGGGGATACTGAGGCAGTCAGGCTGCAGAGGGAATGAGCCCATCCAACTGGACTTGGTGGGAGGGGGTGGGATTTGCACCAGCCAGGCCTGGAGGCTCCATGAGCTGCCCTCAGCCAATGACCTCACCAAAGGCACTGCTGGAATGGGGGCCCAGCCCTCTCTGCCCATCCTTCCTCTCACTGATCCCCAATCTCCTGCCTGAGACCCAAAATCCCCCCTAAAGCCACACTTCCTGCTCTCTAGTCCACTATCATGGTGGGCCCCCCCTCTGCCCACCAATAAAGCAGCACAAGCAATTTCAGCCAATAAAATGCCACCTTGGTTACATTCTAAGTCACAGTGACAGCAGTTGGCATTGGGCCATGGGTGGCGATTGGCTCCTTCATATCTTTTTCCTGACACCAGGGGATCAGATTTCAACCACAGAATCAGGGATCTAGTGTGCAGTAGTGGTGTGGTCCTGGGCAGTGAGTTAAGCTCAGCAGACCCCACCTAGAAAATGGTGCAAGCAACAGTGCCTGGCACCGGGAGATTCCGGGGATTCCATGGGATAAGACTCACCAAGCACCAAGCACAGCACTGGCCTGCCGTTGTGTTATCATGTCCTTCGCTGCTCTCAGCCCTCCAGGACTCCCACCTCACACAGGGGTAAAGCCCAAGTCCTCACAGTAGCCCCCAAGTCCTTGTGCAATCTGCCCAATCCCTTCTTTGTCTTCATTCACGCCCCACCAGCCCCATGGGCCTCCTTACGTCACTTGTTCAGGTCACTTGATCAAATCAGGTTTGGTCCAACCTCAGGGCCTTTGCCCTGTCTGTTCCCTCTGCCTGGACCCTCTTCCCTCAAAACCGCTCACTTTAATCGAGTCTCTGCTTAAATATCACCTCCTCCTCCAAGAGTTCTTCTCTGACCTCCCTCTCTAAAATCACCTCCCCTTCTTCAGGATAGAGATATCCCTGACCCAGCTTTATGATTCTTCACCACCAAAAATGTGATTTATCCACCAACTTGTTGACATAGGACCTTTGTCCCCTGCTAGAATGTAAGCACCGTGAGAGTGGAGATTTTGTCTCGTTCCCCAACCCTGACCAGCAAGGCACATAGTAGGTGCCCACACCCTTCTTCTGGCCATATGCTTCAGTCCTCTCTGTTGTCCCCTCCTCCTAGAAGTGTTCCATGATTTCCACCCCTCCCTCCCCAAGCTAAGTCAGGCACCTCCTCTCTTGTCCCAGGGCCCGTCCTCCCCACATCACAGCCCTGATGGCCGTGTATGACCACTGTCTGTTGACTCCTCTGTCTGTGACCAGGCTGAGCTCCCCGAGGCAGAGCCTACAGCTGCCTTGTTTTCTACTGGAGCTCCTGCTTCCTCCCAATAAGTACATGTCAAACAGGTGACAACAACAGCAGCTTCTGTGCCGGGGACTTTACTATGAGCATCATCCACTTAATCTAAACCTTGCCTCAACTCCCGTTAAATGGGAACTGTTAGCCCCATTCCTCAGCTAAAGCAACTGAAGCTCAGGGAGGTTAATGCCATGTTCAAAATCATGTGGCAGTCAGGATTTGAACGCAGGTGTCTGACCCAGCAGCCTGCTCTCACCACTCTGGAGAATGAATGTCCTTTAGGGGACAGAATCCCTTGTTCTGAGCTGGATCCCTTGGGGCTTGAACCCTAGGCTGGCAGGTGTCCCTGCACTCTGAGCTTCCTTTGACCGTCACGGCCCAGAGTGCTGGGCTGCTGTGGGGTTGGGATAGGTCCTTGCACCCAGCAGACTTGCTAAGTGTCCGCTGATCCACTGGGCAATGCTGTGAGGGCAGTCCCGCCACCCCAACCCCTGCTGCCTTGGTTTAAGGGCCGTGTGAGCTCAACAAGGAGCTTCCCTTTGGAAGCCTGGGTGTCAGGCTCTGTGACTGTAAAAGGGAGATGAGGAGAGGCTTAGGGTTGGGAAAGGTGGGATGATGAGTCGGGGGGACAGTAGGGTGTTGTCCTGTGCATTGTGGGGTGTTTAGCATCATTTCTGGCCTATATCCACTAGATGCCAACAAGACCCCCTGAGTCATGACCAAAAATGTCTCCAGACATTATCACATGTCCCTGGGGGGGGAGGTATAGGGGGTGCCAAAATTGGCTCCAGTTGAGAACCGCAGCCTATGCTTTGGGTGGGCGGATGTGCAGGGAGGGGTCGACACGGAGAGGTCTGGCTGCTGCAGCCCCCAGGAGAGTCTCCAGAAGCAACGAAGTCCAGAGCCTGACCTCCCAGAGCTAGTAGTGACAGAATTACAGCCACCTGCTCAGATAGCACCTACTATGTGCCGGGCATCTAGATCTGCAGCTGACCCCAGAACAACACGGGTTTGAACTGCTCAGGTCCAGTTACACGCAGATTTTTAACAGTACAATAAATGTCTTTCTCTTAGGATTTTCTTCATACTATTTTATTTCGTCTAGATTACTTTACTGTAAGAATACAGGACATGGGGCACCTGGGTGGCTCAGTCGTTAAGCATCTGCCTTCAGCTCAGGTCATGATCCCAGGGTCCTGGGATCGAGTCCCACATAGGGCTCCCTGCTCCGCAGGAAGCCTGCTTCTCCCTCTCCCACTCCCCCTGCTTGTGTTCCCTCTCTCGCTGTCTCTCTCTGTCAAATAAATAAATAAAATCTTAAAAAAAAAAAAAAAGAATACAGGACATAACACATATAACCTACAAAGTATGTATTAGACTCCCTATGTTATCAGAAGGTTTCCGGTCAACACTAGGCTCTTAGCAGTTACGTTTGGGGGGAGTCAAAAGTTATATGCAGGTTTTCAACTGCGTGGGGTTTTAGCACCCCTAAGCCCTGTGTTCCTCAAGGGTCAAGTCTATTTGTTCACACCTCATGAGTGAAGGATTTATGGACCCGGGACCTGACACACACAGAGGTACAGTGACCTGCCTAAGGTCCCACAGCACACACAGCAGGACTCAAATCGAGGCCGCCTGGCTCCACAGTGTACGCTTACCACCATCCAGGCTGTGTCCCTGCCAGCCCCGTGTCCCTGCCGGGGCTGCATGTGGGAGGCAGGAGGACAGGCACAAAAAGGTAAAGGAAGCACCGCACCGAGAAGAGCCTTCTGAGGTGGCACCCAAAGATTTTTCATGCCAGGAGTCCCTGGCCCTAAGCTCTCAGCAAAGCTTTACTAAGCACCCACTGTGCACTCACTACCCAGGCTGAGACAGAAGTAATGATGCGCATCTTGAGTTGTTCACCACAGGAACCCCGTTCCTTCCTGCTGAGACTCTTTCCTGCCTGGGACATTTTTCCCAACCTCTTACCCAAGAGTCAAGAGCCAGGCACCTGCAAGGTGCCGATATTTGCCTCTGCATTTAACAGATGCACAAACTGAGGCTCAGAGATTCCAAGCAACCTGCCAAGGACACACAGCAGTTGAGCAGGATGCAGACTGTTTTCTCCTTCACCTCTCTGAGTCCCCCTTGAACCTGAGCTCCCTTATAAGTGGCTCAAGCCTCCTGGGCCCCCGATAGGAATCATCTGCACTTGGTTGTTCAAGTTCACAGCCCTGTTGAGCCACCCTCATATTTATGGGGCTGGTGGGGGCAGGGGGCAGAGCACATGTTTGCTCTCTCTGGAAGATTCTCTGCTTCCTGGAGCCAAGGGTGTCACCCTGACGGGGCCCAGCAGGAAGCGAGGGACTGAGCGGACATCGCTGTGTCCCCCGGACACGACCACTCAGCTGACACTCTGGCAGGGAATCTGCTTCCCTCAGGGTGGCCGCAAGGGGTGTCTGCTTCCTCTTCCACCTGGACACCACCCATCGCAATCCTACAGCCCCTCCTGGTCCCTTCCCAGTGGCCTCCTAACTCCATCTCCCTCCACCAGACCCAGGCTACCCATGGAACTGGCAGCCAGGTGCTGTTCCATCCAGGATGACTTACCTGGAGATGTGCAGATGATATCGAGGCAAATGGGCTACAGGTCTCTGGTCCCCAACGTCAATAAACAGCTGGTTCTGGATGAAGAATTGGACCCAAGAAACTAACTTGGCTATCTCTGGAGCCCAAGCCCCCCGCCTGAGGCCCTGCGGCTCACCGCCCCCTCACATGCCCAAGCAAAGGGTAAGTAGGCCATACCGACAGAATCTTCACCCTCCACCAGCTGCCCCAAGTCCCCCGGGGTGTGGCTGTGGTGATGGGACAGGGGCAGAAAGCCGGAGGGCGGCCACTCACCTGGGCCCACCGGCAGCCGCACAGGGGCCCAAGCCAAGCAGGGACCAGGGCCGGAAGGCCTGGTGTGCTCTCAGCAGCTGGCTTCTCTGAAACTCAACTTATTTCCTTGTTGTGAAGACAGGAAAGGGGGCTGCGTCTGAAGTTTACGCCAAAGTCACAAAGTGCTGTGTTCAAGGAAAATCGAAAGTCATGTGTTCCGGGGAGGGCAGAGGGCATTTCGCGTGCCAAGCAGGGCCTGCCCTGTGCTGGGGGAAACCAAGGTTAGCTGCAGGTGGGGGGGTTATGCAAAGTGGCAATTCCAACAGCATCCCCAAAGCCCGGGAGGAGAAGGAAAGGAGCGATGTGTACCAGAATGGGGGGTGGAGCAGTGGCATGGGAGGCTGATCCCCAGGACTCAACGGAAACAGGAATGGCCCCACTCCCCCTCCTAGGGGGAGGGACATGGACCCAAGGCCTGCCTGGCCGAACTGCTCCTAAGAGTGATTTATTTATTCCACAGGCAGGTCAAAGCTGGAGAGAGGAGAAATTTGCTCAGTAGGGCCATACCCCAAAGGTTCAGAGCACCTACTGTGTGCCAGGCACTGGGAGAGCAATGACACCCCTGTCCCTGCCCCAACATGGGTCACAGGCTAGAGGCGGCGGCAGCTGAGTCAACAGGGAGATCAGGGCTGGGATGGTAACAGCCTGGGCACCATGTGTATTCAAAGGAGCCCCAGTGCACGTGGCGGGGGTGGGGGGAGAAGGGTAACCAGAGAAGGATTCTGAGAGGGATCAGCCATTTCGTCAAGACACAGAGACAGTGTGTCCCCCAGTGCCCACCTGCTCCCAGCCTGCCCCACCTCGGACCTTCCCCACAGGCTGTACCTGGCTGATCCCCACCTCCTGCTCTGGCCACAGCCTCCTCCTCATCTTCATTTCCTCCCTTCCCTCACACTCACCCACACCCATGATGACAAAGGGGCCACCCATCACATCCACTCCCTGCTGCATGGCCACTGCCCGTGCTTGGTCTCCTCTTCTCTCCCTCTGGTGCCCCAAGGCCTCAGGAGGCTCTCCTCCACCACTTCCTTGCCCTCTTGAACATATGGGGACGTCTTCAGTGGCTTGCCCACGCATGCAGCCTCTGGGGTGGAAGGGTGCGGCCATCCTAGACCCACTGTTGAAACCCCAAGAACATTTCTTCTCTGGGTTCTGCCACTCTGCGGGACGTGGGCTCAGCCCCCCACAACCTGCCTGAGGTTTCCTCCATGCTCCACCCCAGGCCTTCTGTCCTGGGGACCTCTCTCCAGTCTCTACTGTCCCTCAGTTCCCTAAGTCCCCCTCTCCCCCCTTCAAGAAATCTTTTTTTTTCTGAGTTCCTGCCTGGGATACTTTTCTCCTACATCAGTTTCCCCCAAACTGTTTTTGCTAGAAACCTTCCCTTTCCCCACAGGCATCATGAAACTCAGGATGCAAAAAAAAAAAAAAAAAAAAAAACCTGTTTCCACACTGGATAACCCTTTCTGGAGGGAGAGGAGAGGGTGCCAGCAGAGTGAAGAGAGCAGAAATCATAGCGCCAGAATCACATCATGTACAGGCGTTGGAGTAGCTTTTACTGAGCACTTTACTACATGCCAGACAACAATGTAGGCAGTTGACAATTTAATCCATATATAACCCACTTAATTCATTTTCCAGATAAGGAAAGAGAAGCCCAGAGAGGTTGAATAACAGATACCAAATGGCCAGGCGGGACTGAAGCCCAGGCAGTCTGGCAAAAGAGCCCACCCGCTGGTGGACACAGGAGAAGGGAAAGACCTAGAAGGTGAGCAGGCTGCATGGGGAGGACCTGAGGGCGGCCTCCAATCTCTGGGGACATCAGGCCTGAGAAGGGAACTCCTGGCCTCCTGTGAGGCACTGGTTCAGCGGCCCTCCAGCCCCCTTGCGGTCCCAGAGGTTGCTTTCTGAATCTACAGAGGCCAGGCCGGTGCTCAGAGGCAGACAGTTTGAGATTGGCTTGCAGATAAGGCCGTGTGTTTTGCCAAAGTGGAGGGAGGTAGATGGGTCCTTTGAACATTCAGAGGAAAGAGCAAACGGATGACGGATGGAAATGTGGGCTGGGAGAATTGCAGTGCATTTGTCCTGGCTGGGTCCACACAGGTAAAGAGCCTTGGAAGAAATTGGTGGCTTGCTGTCACGCCTCCAGGCCTTTTCCCACGCAGTGTCCCAGCCTGAACTCGCTTCCCCCACCTCCTCAACTGCCTGACACCGACTCCTCCTCCAGGTCAATGATGAAAGGTGGCTTCCTCCAGGAAGCCTTCCAATCCTCAAACTGAGCAGGGCCCTGTGTCAGTTTCACCTGATTTTCGAGCAGACCACACTTGGCACCAGACCGCTGCTGGGGAAACCTCTGGCATTTGGATAGGGTTCGAGGTTGGGAGGCGGGGGAGGTTCCAGCCTGCCAGAGAGGGATCACACCTCAGCACAATGATCCCCAAAGGGAGGACACACACCCCCCCTCCCCGGGTCCCTCCTGAATTTCCTCCCACCTGGGGAATCACCTGGCTGACCAGACCATGGTGACTTTAATCTCCTTGCTCTTTCTGGTTCTGCTGCTTATACCTCAGGGGCCTTGAGCAAGCTACCTGGGCTCTCTGTGCCTTTTCTCATGTAGGATATGGGGATGATAATGGGACCTACCTCATAGGGCTATTGTGAAAATTAAAGCAGGCCTCAAAGCAAATGCATCATTATTGCCATCATCACCACTGACTACCGAGTTTCCCAATATCTAGAGTGTGCTGGTGATGGCGTGCACGCCCAAGGGCAGCAACGGGGTTCCCTTGCACCCTCCAGAGGCAGCTCTTGAGTACTATATCCTACCAAGCACCACTCAGGATCCTAAAGGTGGAAAGTGACACCCCTTAAAAATCCAGCATAGTTTAAGTCAAAAGAAAATTGATTTGCCACTCCAGCCATATGCGGTGCCCTTCCCTGGGGGCCATCAACTGGCTGGCTCCTTCTTAAACATTCAAACCACAATGACAGTGTTAACGTCTTCAGATAGTCCTTTTGGGCTCCCTATTTATTTAATACTGAGCACCTGCTCTAGGTCACTACAGATCTGCTGCGAACAACACCGATGAAAATCCCTTCCCTTGTGGAAGTGACGTTCAACGGGGGGAGACAGAGAAGTAACAAATAAGTATTCTATCGAGGATAGCAGGTGGTTTCAAGTGCTAAGGAGTAAAATAAATCAGGAGAGGGTAGAAGAGGTATGTGGGTGTGTGATTTTTAATAGACAGGTCAGGAGAGGCCTCGCTGAGGCGCTAACCTGTGAATTAAGACTTGAGGGAGGTGAAGGAGGGAGCCATGGAGAGATGAGGGGAAAAGCATTCTGAGGAGAGGGAACAGCAAGTGAAAAGGCCCTGGGGCAGGACGGTGACCGCTGTGAAGTGGGGATTATCTTGTTCCTGGTTGTGTCGCCAGCAACTGGAGTGACACTTAGCACATAATAGTGGCCAGTAAATATAGCATGGATGGATGAAAATCCCAGGTATAGCCTTTAGGAAAAGCTTGCTCAGGGCTCAAATGATGGTTCCAGGTTGTTACCTCCTCCACTTGAAGACTTCATTCTCAGACAACTTTTCTTTCTGTGGTCTGACATAGTGACTCAGCAGATCTTACTCAAAAAGCAAGAATCTTGAGGGCGCCTGGGTGGCTCAGATGGTTAAGCGTCTGCCTTCGGCTCAGGTCATGATCCCAGGGTCCTGGGATCGAGTCCCGCATCGGGCTCCCTGCTCCTTGGGAGCCTGCTTCTCCCTCTGCCTCTCTCTCTCTCTGTCTCTCATGAATAAATAAATGAAAATCTTTAAAAAAATAAATAAATAAAAATAAAAAGCAAGAATCTTGAGTAAAATCTATGAGATCTTTAAAACTCTGAGAATGGGATATGATTCACTGACATATTTTATATTTGGAAAATGTTGCAAAATACATATAGAGAGAGTTACCATTTATTTAAAAAAGAAGGAGGGGAAAGAGAAAAGAACCTATCTCTCAATTTTCCCAGCAGAAACTCTAACACAGTTCATTGGCTGAGTGGATCACATGTCCATCCCCCAACCAGTCCCTGAAGCCAGTGGATGGGATGTGAGAGTGGCTTAGGACTACGTCACATGCCTCACGCACACCACATTGAGACGGAGGAGAAGAACCCAAGGGAAGTCAGAAGCTATGGCTGGAAGGAGGGAGAAAGGATGCTGGGCAGGCAAAGAGCCAAAGTGTTGCAGAATAATCATAATAGCTAAGATTTACTTATTCCTTTATATTGAATGCTACTGTATGTTGGCCCCAGCAAAGGTGCAATGCTCACAACAACCCCACAAGGTAGGTTAGCCCCCATTTTACAGATAGAGAAATTGAGGCCAAGAAGAAACTGAGGCTTGAGATTTCACAGCTAGTGAGAGGCAGAGGCTGGGAGCCCAGAGCCTCCACAGGGCTCCATCCTGAAATCCCCTGTGCTGTTTGGTGTCTACCCCTCACCCAGCCAGGGTCAGGTTGGCTAGACCAACCACTGAGCTGAAGGTGGAAGCCCCCAGCATGAGAGCAGACTAAGAACGCAGGGAGACATCTCCTGGATAGAGGAAGAGGTAAACCCAAGGGGAGGCTCACAGTGGGCCCATAGGCAATGGGGAGACCACTGGCAGAGGCTAGAGGTCATTGACCCTAACTTGTTCTTCAAATGGGAGGCCAACAGGAGGATGGGCTGCTTCTCAGTTCTAGGGTTCCAAGAGGTTGGGATGAGGATGGGATGAGGGTGGAGGTGCAACCTATCAGTAGCTCAAGGAAGAGCCTGGTATTTATGGTGTGCCTGCTGTATACCTAAGCCCTGACAGCCTCATGTCCTCCCAAGCTTCCAAGGGGATACCAGCAACCCACTGACAGGAAGGCTGTTCTACCTACTCTCCATGGTGTCCCCAGCCCAGCACAGTGCCTGGCATACAGCAGGTGCTTAATAAATGGTTCTTGCTGAATGAACCCTGGGAAGGAGGTAAATGCTTACCCCTATGGCAAAAATAAGGACACTGAGCCTCAGAGATGGTCAAGGCAGGACTGGTACTGGAGTCCAGCTGAGCCCAGCATCCCAGGGGACCGTTCGTGGGCTATGCCCTCCCTCCTTTCCTACCTCCCTGCTCAGTAGCAACACTGTTGGGGGCTTGGGAAGATGATGCCTAGGCCAGCACAAGACGGGCCCAGGGCTCCCAGAGCTCCAGGACTCCTTGCCCACATGAGACCGCCAGCCACCTTTGGGTATATGAGCTCCCTCACCCTCAGACAGCGCTATCAGTTGCCCCCCAGGAAAGCCCACAGAACCTGCCATGAGCAGGTACCTCTCACAGTCTGTCTTTGGAAGGGTCCCTTCCTACAGCCATTGATCCAACTCTAGGTTCTCAGAGCTTAGAAGGATTTGGTTCAAAGAGAGAACATATTTTTGGGGGGGAGGTTTTGTTTTTTAAAAAGAGGACAGAGGATCCCACTTCTCAAGGGAAGACCCTTGAAATTGGAGTGGGATGTATGCTAGAGGGTTCATGGAGTTTGCCCAGACTGAAACCAGTAGGGCTTGTCAGGGGTATTAACCTGGACTTAAAGAGTCACAGTGACTCCCTGGTGCTGGTCCATCCTCCAGGTCAAGGCTTGGACCATCCCTAGTAGGACTCAAACAAGAAGAAAGTGGGCTGATTATTCACTGGGGAGAGAGGGGTGCAGAGGAATGTCTCACTCAGACCCAGCCTGGCCTTGACCTGTCCCCCAATTCCCCATGGCTTAAAGCTTTGAGGGCTTCCCCACTTTGGGAGAGCAGACAAGGAAAACCACATGGCCGGGAAAACCAGAGAGGGTGCCCTTAATGTAAGCCACCCACCAGACCTGGTTTTCCAGAACCACTTCTATCCCTGGGGGGAATGCTTCACTCACTCCACCTCCCAAAAAAAGGAGACCAGAAGTCCTTCCCACTCATTCCTCCTCAGCAGGTCCCAAGGGTGACAGGGGCCGGGCTACTCAAAGGTTACAGCACAGACCCTGGGTCTGGATTAGAATCCAGGCTGCCCCCTTAGCTTGGGGCCTCTATCAGGTGATCTTAGGTGTCTGAGCCTTCCTTTTCTCGAAATAAAATGACGATAATCATGCCTAAAGGGGGACGACTGGGTGGCTCAGTTATTAAGCGTCTGCCTTCAGCTCAGGTCATGATCCCAGGGTCCTGGGATGGAGTCCTGAATCAGGCTCCTTGCTCAGTGGGGAACCTGCTTCTCCCTCTCCCTCTGCTGCTCCCCCTGCTTGTGCGCTCTCTCTCTGACAAATAAATAAATGAAAATCTTTTTTTAAAAAAATCATGCCTAGGGCGCCTGGGTGGCTCAGTTGGTTAAGCGACTGCCTTCGGCTCAGGTCATGATCCTGGAGTCCCTGGATCAAGTCCCGCATCGGGCTCCCTGCTCGGCAGGGAGTCTGCTTCTCCCTCTCCCACTCCCCCTGCTTGTGTTCCCTCTCTCGCTGTGTCTTTCTCTGTCAAATAAATAAATAAAATCTTTAAAAAAAAAAAAATCATGCCTGGGGCGCCTGGGTGGCTCAGTCGTTAAGCGTCTGCCTTCGGCTCAGGTCATGATCCCAGGATCCTGGGATCGAGCCCCGCATCGGGCTCCCTGCTTGGCCAGGAGCCTGCTTCTCCCTCTCCCACTCCCCCTGCTTGTGTTCCCTCTCTAGCTGTCTCTCTCTCTCTGTCTGTCAAATAAATAAAATAAAAAATCTTTAAAAAAAAAAAAAAAATCATGCCTAAAGGAATTTACACGCACAATAGGTTCTCAGTAAGTGCAGCTTATTAAGGTGGAGGAGGGTCCTAGGCTGAAGGTGACCCAGGAGACTTGGACCCAGGAAAGGAGCGCCGAGGCCAGCAGCGAGGAGGAGGCCGGGTCCTCTCCAGCCGGAGGGAAGATTAGCCTGGGCCTGCACCTGCGGAGACTCTAAGCGGCTGAGCAAGAGCCCGCGCGGTGCTCGGCCCCAGCAGCCCGGGGGACCTTCTCCTTCCGCGGCGGTGAACTTCTGATGCGCCTCCGGCTTTTAGTCCACACCGGCCTCCGACACGCCCGGGGTTCTCTGTCGGCACTGGTTGCCCTTGGTCTGCGGGTCCCTCCGGGCGTGATGTGCCCCCCGCCCTCCTGAGGCCACCTGCCTCCCTAGATCCCACCCACTTCACTCCCTAGCGAACCCACCCACCCCCAGACGCCTTCCAGCCGGGCCCCGCGCGCGTCCTCGGCCGCCTGGACAGGGACCCTATGCCGAGGCCACAGCCCTCCCCGACCTCCGCCGCTGTCGCTGTCGCCCGACCTCGGGCCTCGCTCGCGTCCTCGCCCTGCCGTCCCGACCGCCACCCCCACCGCGGCCCCCGCCGGGACGGCAGAGGGTGTGCAGCCGCAGAGGGTGGGAGCCGGAGCGCGCGGACCCAGGGGCGGCTGCAGCCTCCAGGGGCCCCTGCGCCAGCCCCGGGCGCAACCTCTGTGTCCCCGTCCCAGGACAGCGGGCGTCCCCAGACACCACCTTCCAGCGCAGGGACAGGGCTGCTGGGCGTCCCCCACCGCTCCCCCCCTCTGGACCCCTGCAGATGGGAGCTCAGAGACCTAAGAACACCACCAAAGAGCTTCAGCCCGCTGTCTGCCCTCTCCTCAGAAATGAGGACCTGCCAGGACCAGGCCTGCTTCCAATACTTTTGGTGGCCTCATGTGTGAGATTGTCTACATATTAGGTGTTCAATTAATATCTGCTCCCTGAACGGCTGAATCAGAGAACCGATGCTTTAATAAATAAATAAATCGGTAGTTGGTTGGGTTTGTCTTTGGGCAAATGTGTGTGTCTCCTGCACTAGCCATTAGAACCATACCACACTATAAGCATCCTGTGGTACAGCATTTGTGTCTTGGTCCATTCGAGATTGACAGGAGAAGGTCAACATTTTGTAGAGCACACCTCACAGCCAGAAATCCAAGTGCCTCTCCGTGGTGTCCCGGTGGAGAACTGCCTGGCCTCACAGCTTCCAGTCCTGGTTTGGCTGGCCCCACCAGCTGGCTTAGACAGGGGACTTGCTCTTCAACAACTGTTTCTGTTTATCGCTGTGTTTTCTGGGATTCTTTTCTTGAATCTTTTGCCACCAAGTCTTCCCATTCAGAATAAAAATATTATAGGTCATGTTCGCTGGAGGATGTCTAAAATAAAATACAACAAAACCATATTGCACAATGCTGTGTATAGGAATTCCTACCGTCTACTCGTTGGGGAGTGACAGAGGCTGATGTTTCTGAGGGGTGAGCATTCTACTGCGCATCAGGAAGGTCTGTCATGTGTGAAACTCATTTTGCCTCTGGGCACCAGAGAGCCTCTGGGAAACTCCTTTCCCCCACCTTCTGATGACACAGGCTCTCCACAGCTTCGATTCGCCTCTATGGGATGGAGCCACAGTCTTTTTTTTTTTTTTTTTTTTTTTAATGAGAGAGAGAGAGAGCACATGAGACGGGGGAGGGTCAGAGGGAGAAGCAGACTCCCCGCTGAGCAGGGAGCCCAATGCAGGACTCGATCCTGGGTTTCCAGGATCATGACCTGAGCCGAAGGCAGTCACCCAACCAACTGAGCCACCCAGGCTCCCGGAGCCACAGTCTTGACCACTTCTTCTGACACCTCTAAGAGGCACAGAAGGGAAATGACAAATCCAATGGATAAGCCCCAGTCAGAACTGTGAAGTGGGTCAAGCTTATTTCCAGAATAAGCTCTTTAAATCTTCCCTTTCTAACTTCTGCCACATTCCAGGCTCCCCTTTCACTTCAGGGAACCCAGTCCTGTCTCAGAGGAGGAAGCTGGGTGTGAGGCAGTGGTGGCTGGCCTGCACGGGTCACCAGTCTCAGGAGTCTTAGTGTTTTAAAGAACTCCTTTAGGGAAAGCAATGTCACTCTTGTGGGCAAACTTAAGTACTGCAGCCTCCGAGTTGGGGGGGGAGGGACACTTCACCCCCCATGGCACACCACAGCCCCCTTTCTCTGTGGACAAGCTGAGTTAGGCGAGACCCGAGGGACCTTGGGAAGCTGCTTTTCCCTGTGATTAAGAAGTGTGTCTCCGGGCGCCTGGGTGGCTCAGTCGTTAAGCGTCTGCCTTCGGCTCAGGTCATGATCCCGGGGTCCTGGGATCGAGCCCTGCATCGGGCTCCTGCTTGGCGGGAAGCCTGCTTCTCCCTCTCCCACTCCCCCTGCTTGTGTTCCCTCTCTTGCTGTCTCTGTCAAATAAATAAATAAAATCTTAAAAAAAAAAAAAAAAAAAGAAGTGTGTCTCAAGGAATGCAGATGGAGGCACATAATTTCGAGATGCAGTTATTGCAAATGCATAGTCTTGTAAGCCATTTACTTTCTAGTGCCTTTCACGATTACAGCCACTGTGTCGGAGCCCTCTCATCGGGGGGATAGCAGACATATTTAGCAAGTGGACAGACAGCCCCTGACTAGTCAACGTGGCCACTGTCAGAGCACAGCCCTGGAGGGCCACTCCTGGGCCAGGCATGAACCCTTCATTTGCAGGACTCTGGGGAAGACTGGAAAGTCTGTGGGAGGTCCTGGGAAGGTGATGTTTACCAACCAGTAGGGGGATCTTTCAATATTCTAACAATCAGGGCTACTGACCCAGGGTGAACAAGCCAAACATCAGCCCTGTGCTCATCTCCTCCACGGCCTCATCCCTCCCTGCCCTCATCTTCCTATTTTCCAATCTTTCAGCCCGAGGCTGTACCATCTCCTCTTTTAAGTGGCCCTCAGTGTGAAAACAGGTGTGGTCGAACCTAAGGGATTCTTTAGAGGCAAACATGGTCCAAGCCAGGAAATCCATACCTAGCTGTGCATCACCACCAAGGCAGGGCTTAAAAACTTCTAGCCTGGGCCATCCATACTCTATGAATATACAACCTAACTCCAGGATCAGCAGGAAGCTCTGGGGCAACATTGGCACAAATACCCACGAGTCCTTTGAAGGAAGGCGGGAGCTATGAGCCACTCACGATAGTTGTTTCCTCCTGATGCATGTGGTCAAGGCCAGCACCAACAACACTGTGACCACAAGGATTCCCGCCACTGAGGCGGCGGCAACGATGATGTTCCTCTGGAGGAACTGCAGAAGCTGCGCACACGGTATGTTCTTATTTTGAACATCTAAATGAAAAGGCACATGGCAAAGTAAACAGAAAGAGACAGCCCCATACAGATCTGCAGGGACAACCAGAACTGAAGACTGTAGCAACTTAGCTGCTGGCTCCAGAAGTCCTCTTGGCGACAAAACAGGCTTTGTTTAGGAAAATACACTCGTAAGCTGTTTGGCGGTGACATGGGATGCTGTTTGGTGGTGGAGGTGAGAAGCTGAGGGTATGAGCCAGCAAGCAGCAAAGCAACCAAAAAGTAGAGACAACAAGGCACAGTTTGCAGGAGGAGAATAATAAGGGAGAGGTCAGATGGAAAGAGGAGTCAGGGGCCACAGAGGCAGTGGAAAGTTCTGCAATGGCTACTAAAAACAATGGAGTCAAATATTCAGTTTGAAGCTGGCCCCCATCACCCCACCCTCCCAGCTTCGGGAAGTTCTGCCACATATATATAATCTGCCTCAAGTCCGTAAGTTTGGGGGAATTTCATGCACAAGGGTAAACATGCCACCAGATGATCTTGAGCTCTTACAGCCTGTAGGGACTTGCAGAAATCTTGAGGGTAGATTTGGAATGCCACCGGTGTGGGCTTTAGAGCGCAAGGCAATCTTAGCTGGAGACCCCAGCTGATATCAGGGACTCCTAAAGCTTCTGTCACTCCATTTGTAATGTGACAAAAGCAGGAATCAAGGACATGGGGCACAGACGTTCCATAACAGGAACTGGATGGTTTGGTGTGGAAAACCACTGAGGGGGCGCCTAGCAATGCAGGCAGGGGGATGCTGGCCAAGGGCCATCTTGGGTTATGGGGAGAAAATTAGAAATGTCCAACTTGCCACTTCGATCTAAGCTACAGCAAGAGGCCGCAGCACCAAGCAACTCTAAGGGCCCTGTTGGAAAAAGTCAGCACATTGCCATGATGGGCAAGTTTCTACCCATTCTGAATGGGCCCAGGCTCAGGTCATCCAAGGTTGAAGATCCAGGACTAGTTAATATTTGGATCTACTCCTCCTACTTGTTAGAAAGTCTCAGTGTGCAGTAATGGAGAGGCTCAGAAGATGATGCCTATGTTAGGAATGACCCTGGTTGGGTAGAAATGACTAAAAGTAGCATCTTTTCGAAAGGGTGGTCAAATTCCCAGAGTTAGTTTAATTCATCATTTTACTGGCAGATTGTATGCTTTTGTGGGTAAATTAAAGGCATGCTGACATCTCCTTTGTAAAAATACCATGAAAGGCACAGATGCACTCTGAAGTTATCTATACTTAAGTGTCTTATTTAGCTTACACTATATAGCTTATTACCTGTCCTAACTGCTTCTTCAAGTGTTTCTTTATCTATAGCAGAAAATGGCTCATTTATATCCCTGTTGGAGAGAGAGGATTCTTTATCCCTCTTCTCTGAATTGTGACCTACAGAAGACAAAAGACAAAATGAGCTCATCTAAAAACAACCATTGGTCTGTGATTAGTTCTATTTTTTTTTAAGATTTTATTTTTAGGGGCGCCTGGGTGGTTCAGTCGTTAAGCGGCTGCCTCCGGCTCAGGTCATGATCCCGGGGTCCTGGGATCGAGCCCCGCATCGGGCTCCCTGCTCCGCGGGAAGCCTGCTTCTCCCTCTCGCACTCCCCCGCTTGTGTTCCCTCTCTCGCTGTGTCTCTCTCTGTCAAATAAATAAATAAAATCTTAAAAAAAAAAAAAAAGATTTTATTTTTAAGTAATCTCTACACTTACCGTGGGGCTCAAACTTACAACCCCGAGATCAAGAGTCACCTGCTCTAATGACAGAGCCAGCCAGGCGCCTCTGATTAGTTCCATTTTCATGATAAAAGTAACTTCCCCCAGGGGCGCCTGAATGGCTCAGTCAGTGAAACGTCCAACTCTCGATTTCCCCTCGGGTCATGATCTCGGGGCCATGCGATCGAGCCCTGAGGTGGGCTCCACACTCAGCGGAGTCTGCTCGTCCCCCTCCCTCTGCTCCTCCCCTGCTCACGCTCTCTCTCTCTCTCAAATAAATAAATAAATAAATAAAATCTTAATAAAAAATAACTTCCTCTAGAATCAAAGTGAGGAGTTAGGGAGGATTTTGGAGAAAAGTCCAAATGTACATCAATGTTTTGTTATTATTTTTCTAATCCAACAAATTCCTGGGTGACCCACCCATAGATTGAGACGGTGGTTTTCACACGTGAGTGTGCATCCAAATCACCAGGAAGCCTTAAAAGACAGACCGCTGGGCCCCACCCAAGAGTTTCTGATTCAGTAGGTCTGAGGAGGCTTGAGAATGTGTATTTCTCACAGACTACCCCGCTCCCCCCGCCCCCCGCCAAATGAGCTGGTCAGGGACCACCTTAGAGGACCTCGAGAGAATCTTTCAGTCAGTTGTTGAGCCTCTCTGACCCCAGTCTCCACAAGCGTAAGATAGAAATAATAAGACCTACCTCACAGATAGCATAATATTCATGGAAACAATTTATAAATCACGAAGTACTATAAAAATTTTTCTTAAATTGCAAGGGCAAGACAGAGTGAACTACACTGACATATGCATTTATTGGGAGAGGGGCTATAGAATGGCCTAGTAGAAACAGGCAGGGCTGAAAATCAGAAATATTAGCATCCTAACTCTTCCACTGGCTATCTTTGACTCGTTTGTATATGAGACCTTGTCAAAGGGCCTGAGTGAGTTTAGCGTGAAGAAGACTGGGAAGCCAGGAGATCTTTGTCCAACACAAGAATGGCCCTGGAAAGGGGCTGGGAGATGTTCTGAGAAGTTCCAGGAGCAAACCAGAACCAATGGGTAGGAGATCCAGCGAGATGTGTGGACTAAGAGGTTAGCAGTTAGAAAGTAAGGCTATTAAAAAGGGAATGAGGAGGGCACCTGGGTGGCTCAGTCATTAAGCGTCTGCCTTCGGCTCAGGTCATGATCCCGGGGTCCTGGGATCGAGCCCCGAGTCGGGCTTCCTGCTCAGCGGGAAGCCTGCTTCTCCCTCTCCCACTTCCCCTGCTTGTGTTCCCTCTCTCACTATGTCTCTCTGTCAAATAAATAAATAAAATCTTCAAAAAATAAATAAGGGAATGAGGAAGAGTGAGAAGTAATGAACCCTGTGTCCCTAGAACACTTCAAGGCTGGACCCCCCAGGCCCAGATGCCTTTGAGCTGAGCGGCAGCTTTGGCGTGAGTTTGGTGAATCTGCCTTGGCCTAGTTCTCAAAGAGGTGGGAATGAGACAATGTGGTTAACACAGCTATGGTATGAAACAACAGCCTCTTGAGGTCTTAATTACTTCTGAGGAAGGAGAAAAATGTGTTCCTTATTCAATTTGACTTAGAAAAGAGAGAAAACTTCCAACTTAACATGAGTCATAATTACCTGACTTCAGAAACGCCAGCTTGTCAAATCAGTCAAGAGATTAACAACCACAGATACACAGAAAACTCTGGACAGTGCAGAGTTAGTCCACTAAGGGGTTACATTGGCCTTGCTCTTTCATAGAGGTGTGGAAAAGATAGACTCATCACTTGAACACAAATTTTTACCCTCTTTGTCTCTGTACCACAAACACAAAACCAGAATTAGAAGCCACTGTCTACATTTACCATCAATATGGGTTGTGATTTTGATCATTTGTTGGATTTTTTTTGGTGAGACAAAATAAGCACAGTTACCAAGTTTTGCCAAATATAGTCAGTTTCCAAACCTTGTTTCAACTACAGAAAACCATTAACTATGAGAGAAGCAGTTACAGGAGCAAGGACAACAAGCTAAGCCCCACATCCATGAGGCAAACTCAATTCAAGTGCCAATCAGTTACATCCTGGGCCTGGTAAAAATGTGTCAAATGAGCCCAGAACCAAGAAATTTTGGCTTTGTGTTCAAGGAAAAGTCGAAGTCTTGTGTCATCATTTCTCTCTCTTTTTCCTCTTAGGAGACTAGCACTGAAATAAGACTTTGATTGCTTCTACTCAGAGCACCCTACTGCGGCCCTATTAACTAAGACCTAGGTTCCCTTCAGCAGAGCTAAATCAATAATAGCTGGAGCTCGCTGCACACCTGTGCACACTTTAACAAGACACGTCACTTCTCAAAAAAAAAAAAAATCATTTCCTCAGCCCTCTTCCTACCCAGCCCTTTTTACCATTAATTTTGGGGGGGAATGGTCACGGCTGCTAATGAAGATTTGTGGATTTCCTAGTGCAGCAGAATAGCTTCAGAGCAGCTCCTGGCCTCTGAAGAGGGGCCTGGTCAGCCTCCTTTTCTTGTGTAGTGTGACCTCTACTACTGTCTGCGGGGAGGTCTCTTCTTAATTCACTCTCTCTACTCAAAAAACCTTAGTTAGCAGAACTGCCTCTCTTTTGTCCTCTCAAAGCTCCATGCAAATACAACCTGAAGCACATTTTTTTTAAAGATTTTATTCATTTATTTGAGAGAATGAGAGAGAGAGAGCACGAAAGAGGGGGAGGGTCAGAGGGAGAAGCAGACTCCCCACTGAGCAGAGAACCCCATGTGGAAGTCGATCCTGGGACTCCAGGATCATGACCTGAGCCGAAGGCAGTCGCTTAACCAACTGAGCCACCCAGGTGCCCCTGAAGCACTTTTTAGGCACCTTCCATTTTAGCAGATTTATAGCTAATAATTACGGATGACACCGACTTTCCTATTAGCAGTGAGCTCTTGGAGGACACAAGTGCCTTGTTCAGCTCTCTACTCCTGGCACAGCACCTCTCACCGAGTAGGAGATCAATAGCTAGGTCTTGAGTGAGAGAAGGAAACTTGAAGACTCTTGACTGCAACCTCATGAGAAACTCTGAGCCAGAACCACCCAGCTAAGCCTGATTCATTGGCCAAGGCTGCAGTCCTTTGAAGGCTGACTGGCACCAGAGGGTCTGCTTCCAAAATGACTCACTCATACAGCTATTGGCAGAAGGCCTCATCTCCCCACTGGCTGGAGGCAGGAGGGCCCAGTTGCTCACCACAAGGGCCTTTCCTTAAGTCAGTGGACACTGCTGGAATGTCGTCACAACATGGCAACTGACTTTCCCCAGAGTGAGCAATTCAAGAGATAGCTGGGCAGAAACCACAATGTCTTTGATGACCTAATCTATGAAGTAGCACACCATCACTTCTGTCACATTCTATTCATTCGAAGCAAGTCACTCAGTCCAGCCCACACTCAAGGGGAGGGGTATCCAAGAATTTGTGGACCTATTTTAAAACCACAGTAGAAATGAAATTCCAAGGAAGACAGCTGAAGAAAGGAAATATTTGCTTATGTCCATATAAACATAAGGATTTGAATCAGCTACCTCAGGTTTTGTGGATGGAGAGAAGTAACACCATTACAAAGGGATCTACACTCTACCGGAAGCCTGGAATTGGGTATGTGACCCATCCCATTAAGCGGAGATGCCTGAATGATTGAACCACGTGTTGAGGTTGAACCATATGAAATTAGAGCTATTTGACCAGTTTTTAAAAATTTTTATTTATTTATTTTAGAGAGAGAGAGCAGGAGGGAGGGGCAGAGGGAGAGGGAGAGAGAATCTCAAGCACACTCCCTGCTGAGCTCAGAGCCTGATGCAGGGCTCAATCCCATGACCCTGAGGTCATGACCTGAGCTGAAATTAAGGGTTGGACACTTAACTGACTGAGCCACCCAGGCGCCCCTTAACCACTTATGACCTACAAAAAAACAGTAAGTTCAAATGATTCAACCTGACATTATAGTTCCAAGGGTAGTTTTCTAATCTTCTAATTGTGAGACTCCTAGAAACTCAACATCATGGATTATCAAGATGAGTGTAATGATCAATATGTAATGTGATGCTTTGTGTAATTAAAAAAAAAAAAAAAAGGAGTGGCCTCCAAACCTAGTTTAAATTGGCCACTGTACACCTTGGGGGTCTGGGGAGGTAGAGGAAAATAAACCCATTTTATACTCCGAGCACTGAGTCAAGCTCCTATAAGGGAGAAAAATCACACACTGAAAAAGCCAAAAGTAAACTTGAAGAAATGGAAAGACATCCCCATTTCCAGCACAGAATGATTTACCATCAGTTTTCCCAAAGTGAATATTGTGTTATAAATTTCATGTGATGCTAATAAAAATATCGACTGGCTTCTAATGAAGTTACACAAGTTGATACATGTGCAAAAACAAACATGCAAAAATAACCAGGAAAACACTGAACAAACAAAAACTGCAAAGAAGGGCCTAGTCTCATAGGCTGAATAGTATGAAACATACTATTTCAGCCTCTGTAATTAAAACAGTGTGGTACTGGGCGCCTGGGTGGCTCAGTTGGTTAAGCGACTGCCTTCGGCTCAGGTCATGATCCTGGAGTCCCGGGATCGAGTCCCACATCAGGCTCCCCGCTCAGCAGGGAGTCTGCTTCTCCCTCTGACCCTCCTCCCTCTCATGCTCTCTGTCTCTCATTCTCTCTCGCAAATAAATAAAATCTTAAAAAAAAAAAATTGAAAAAAACAAAACAAAACAGTGTGGTACTGTTGTATACAGAAACCAGTAGGCCAGTGGTTAGGATAGAAAGCCCAAGAAGAGGGGTGCCTGGTGGCTCAGTCATTAAGCATCTGCCTTCGGTTCAGGTCATGATCCTAGGGTCCTGGGATCGAGCCCCACATCAGGCTCCCTGCTCTGCAGGAAGTCTGCTTCTCCCTCTCCCACTCCCCGTGCTTGTGTTCCCTCTCTCACTGTGTCTCTCTCTGTCAAATAAATAAATAAAATCTTAAAAAAAAAAAAAAGCCCAGGAAGAGACCCAGGACATATGGGAATTTAGTATAAGATAAAGGAGGTATCTCAGATCATTGGAGCATAGATGGACTTTTTAATAAATGGCGTAGCATTTCAGAGAAAAATGGCATGACCTGGACTGTGCTGATGAAATCATTCGAACCCGTGTGTGGTTCTCAGTATAAAATCATCCTTTCACGTCTCCTGGTGTAGACCTAGGTATCAAAGAGATGCTCAACTACATTGAATTTATGATTATCATGAAATTCACAGAAGGAAATGTATAGGACAAATTCAGGAATATTAGAGGTATTCATTTTAAAGAGAATTCTGTGGTAAATTAATCTCCAAAAACCATCTAGGTCAATGGTTCCAAATGTTACCTGTAGGCAAATCACTTGGAAAATAGGCATAATTGTGTGGAACCCTGGACTCCACTTTTAGAAACTCTTGGTGGGTTCCAGAAATAAGGGTTTATAATCTCTTCCCATTTCTCATCCTCTACTCCATGGTTGATGCATGGTCAGGGTTGGGAACCACCCTTACTCCCAGGAAAGCCCACATATTTGCAAGCTTGGACAGTGACATAATTAGCCTATTTTCCCTTTTAAATCTTTCCATCTGCCTAGGGAAGAAATGCTTCATGGGATGCTAGTTCCTCAACCTGTCTTCAGAGCCAATCTGCCCCCACCATAATTGGGTCTGTGAGATGAGCCTTTGCTCATCAGCTAAAAGGAAGCACTTTCCCACACTCCTCATGGTGGGGACGGAGAGAACTCCTCTGGGGTATCACTTCAAGAATGTGCTCTGCCCCTAAAGGAATTTGCAAACACAAAACCAGCCCTACAAGAAATCTTGAAAGGGGTCCTCTAAGCAAAGAGAGACCCTAAAAGCAACATAGGCCAGAAAGGAACACAGACAATATACAGTAACAGTCACCTTATAGGCAATACAATGGCACTAAATTCCTATCTTTCAATAGTTACCCTGAATGTAAATGGGCTAAATGCCCCAATCAAAAGACACAGGCTATCAGATTGGATTAAAAAACAAGACCCGTCAATATGCTGTCTGCAAGAGACTCATTTTAGACCCAAAGACAGCCCCAGATTGAAAGTGAGGGGGTGGAAAACCATTTACCATGCTAATGGACACCAAAAGAAAGCTGGGGTGGCAATCCTTATATCAGACAAATTAGATTTTAAACCAAAGACTGTAATAAGAGATGAGGAAGGACACTATATCCTACTTAAAGGGTCTATCCAACAAGAAGATCTAACAATTGTAAATATCTATGCCCCTAACATGGGAGCAGCCAATTATATAAGGCAATTAATAACCAAAGCAAAGAAACACATCGACAACAATACAATAATAGTGGGGGACTTTAACACCCCCCTCACTGAAATGGACAGATCGTCTAAGCAAACGATCAACAAGGAAATAAAGACTTTAAATGACACACTGGACCAAATGGACTTCACAGACATATTCAGAACATTCCATCCCAAAGCAACGGAATACACATTCTTCTCTAGTGCCCATGGAACATTCTCCAGAATAGATCACATCCTAGGTCATAAATCAGGTCTCAACTGGTACCAAAAGACTGGGATCATTCCCTGCCTATTTTCAGACCACAATGCTTTGAAACTAGAACTCAATCACAAGAAGAAAGTCAGAAAGAACTCAAATACATGGAGGCTAAAGAGCATCCTACTGAAGAATGAATGGGTCAACCAGGAAATTAAAGAAGAATTTAAAAAATTCATGGAAACCAATGAAAATGAAAACACAACTATTCAAAATCTTTGGGATGAAGCAAAGGCAGTCCTAAGAGGAAAGTATATAGCAATACAAGCCTTTCTCAAGAAACAAGAAAGGTCTCAAGTACACAACCTAACCCTACACCTAAAGGAGCTGGAGAAAGAACAGCAAATAAAGCCTAAGCCCAGCAGGAGAAGAGAAATAATAAAGATCAGAGCAGAAATCAATGAAATAGAAACTAAAAGAACAGTAGAACAGATCAATGAAACTAGGAGTTGGTTCTTTGAAAGAATTAAGAAGATTGATAAACCCCTGGCCAGACTTATCAAAAAGAAAAGAGAAATGACCCAAATCAACAAAATCATGAATGAAAGAGGAGAGATCACAACCAACACCAAAGAAATACAAACAATTATAAGAACATATTATGAGCAACTCTATGCCAGCAAATTAGATAACCTGGAAGAAATGGATGCATTCCTAGAGATGTATCAACTACCAAAACTGAACCAGGATGAAATAGAAAACCTGAACAGACCTATAACCACTAAGGAAATTGAAGCAGTCATCAAAAATCTCCCAAAAAACAAAAGCCCAGGGCCAGATGGCTTCCCAGGGGAATTCTACCAAACATTTCAAGAAGAATTAATACCTATTCTTCTGAAACTGTTCCAAAAAATAGAAATGGAAGGAAAACTTCCAAACTCATTTTATGAGGCCACCATTACCTTGATCCCAAAACCAGACAAAGACCCCATCAAAAAGGAGAACTACAGACCAATATCCCTGATGAACACGGATGCAAAAATTCTCACCAAAATACTAGCCAATAGGATCCAACAATACATTAGAAGGATTATTCACCACGACCAAGTGGGATTTATCCCTGGGCTGCAAGGTTGGTTCAACATCTGCAAATCAATCAACGTGATACAATACATTAACAAAAGAAAGAACAAGAACCATATGATCCTCTCAATAGATGCAGAAAAAGCATTTGACAAAGTACAGCATCCTTTCTTGATCAAAACTCTTCAGAGTATAGGCATAGAGGGTACATACCTCAATATCATAAAAGCCATCTATGAAAAACCTACAGCGAATATCATTCTCAATGGGGAAAAACTGAGAGCTTTCCCCCTAAGGTCAGGAACGTGGCAGGGATGCCCACTATCACCACTGCTATTCAACATAGTATTGGAAGTCCTAGCCACAGCAATCAGACAACAAAAAGAAATAAAAGGCATCCAAATCGGCAAAGAAGGAGTCAAACTCTCACTCTTTGCAGATGATATGATACTTTATGTGGAAAACCCCAAAGACTCCACCCCAAAACTGCTAGAACTCATATAGGAATTCAGTAAAGTGGCAGGATATAAAATCAATGCACAGAAGTCAGTGGCATTCCTATACACCAACAACAAGACAGAAGAAAGAGAAATTAAGGAGTCGATCCCATTTACAATTGCACACAAAACCATAAGATACCTAGGAATAAATCTAACCAAAGAGACAAAGGATCTGTACTCAGAAAACTATAAAATACTCATGAAAGAAATTGAGGAAGACACAAAGAAATGGAAAAACGTTCCATGCTCATGGATTGGAAGAACAAATATTGTGAAGATGTCAATGCTACCTAGAGCAATCTACACATTCAATGCAATCCCCATCAAAATACCATCCACTTTTTTCAAAGAAATGGAACAAATCATCCTAAAATTTGTATGGAACCAGAAAAGACCCCGCATAGCCAGAGGAATGTTGAAAAAGAAAAGCAAAGCTGGCAGCATCACAATTCCGGACTTCCAGCTCTATTACAAAGCTGTCATCATCAAGACAGTATGGTACTGGCACAAAAACAGGCACATGGATCAATGGAACAGAATAGAGAGCCCAGAAATGGACCCTCAACTCTATGGTCAACTAATCTTTGACAAAGCAGGAAAGAATGTCCAATGGAAAAAAGACAGTCTCTTCAACAAATGGTGTTGGGAAAATTGGATAGCCACATGCAGAAGAATGAAACTGGACCATTTTCTTACACCACACACAAAAATAGACTCCAAATGGTTGAAAGACCTCAATGTGAGACAGGAGTCCATCAAAATCCTAAAGGAGAACACAGGCAGCAACCTCTTCGACCTCAGCCGCAGCAACTTCTTCCTAGAAACATCGCCAAAGGCAAGGGAAGCAAGGGTAAAAATGAACTATTGGGACTTCATCAAGATAAAAAGCTTTTGCAAAGCAAAGGAAACAGTCACCAAAACCAAAAGACAACCGACAGAATGGGAGAAGATATTTGCAAATGACATATCAGATAAAGGGCTAGTATCCAAAATCTATAAAGAACTCATCAAACTCAACACCCAAAGAACAAAGAATCCAATCAAGAAATGGGCAGAAGACATGAACAGACATTTTTCCAAAGAAGACATCCAAATGGCCAACAGACACATGAAAAAGAGCTCAATATCGCTCGGCATCCGGGAAATCCAAATCAAAACCTCAATGAGATACCACCTCACACCAGTCAGAATGGCTAAAATTAACAAGTCAGGAAACGACAGATGTTGGCAGGGTTGTGGAGAAAGGGGAACCCTCCTACACTGTTGGTGGGAATGCAAGCTGGTACAGCCACTCTGGAAAACAGTATGGAGGTTCCTCAACAGGTTGAAAATAGAGCTACCATATGACCCAGCAATTGCACTACTGGGTATTTACCCCAAAGATACAAAAGTAGGGATCCGAAAGGGTACGTGCACCCCGATGTTTATAGCAGCAATGTCCACAATAGCCA